>NC_056749.1:423764431-423952310 GCF_019279795.1 Protopterus annectens
GATGAGATTTTTTACTATCTTTTTTATAACTTGTTGTCATATGAGATATTTTCCATATACTGGGCAGTATACCAACATAGACTGAAAATGTTCTTCAGTATAGGTGCTAAGGTATCTTTCAAATTATGCATCTGAATTGGTGGAATAATATCAGGTCCTTCAGATAAATTCTTCTTGCTCTGGCCTTTTGCCCTATTATAGGGAAAACAATCCTCCAAATTAATATCAATTGTTAAATTTGCTTTCCAAGTATTAATAACAAATGTTGAAAATAATTTATTAAATTAATTGGCAATAGTATTGTATTCTGTTATTAAAATTTATTTTTTTTAGAATATCATACACATTGTTCTTAGTTTTGATGATGTTACTTATATATTTATAATACAGCTTTGTGTTTCAGCAAACAAAACTATAAAACTACAAGATATATTCAAATATTTTTTTTCATACCAGGAATTGCAAGGTTATGACTGAGTGATCTGCAGTCTGACAGGATTTAAAATTTGATATTTTAGATCTTTCTGCAGTTATTCTACAAAACAGTATAAACCAAAATTAGAAAGCAACCAAGAGAAAATAAGCAAAATTAATTTAAAGAAGGCCTTGAGGGTCTAACAAGATATGGCTAAAGAATGAAACATTTATATCAATAGAAATTAGAAAGAACCTAGAAAAAAATAAAAAAAAGATTTAAAGGTTTTATATTACTAAATAACATGCCAAGGTTTCAGAAACTAGTTGCTTACTCATTGATATAGTGTACCCTGAGGGGGTAACCTTCTGCTGTTTAAAGAGCTTATCAAAATGATTATTTATTTGACCATCTCAATTTGTGGGCATCAAGTTAGAGAAAAAGAGATGAAGTAGAACCTTCAATAAAAAAAAAAAATAAAAAATAATAATAACAAATGTTTGTCATAGAGAGTAGTCATTAGAATGAGATACATGTTGAATGAAAAAATAAAAATAAAAAGCATGCACAAGTTTAAAACTATATTGAATTTATATTTTGGTAGAAAAATGTTACTCTAGTGTTCTCTAGGTGGACATCATCATCACCTGCTGTTCTTGGCCCATAGATACATGACATGTTTTAGATGACAAGGACAGCTTGGTCAGTTATTTGACTCTAGGTATGAAGAACACAAATATAATCGGAACGTATAGGATGCCTAAATATAAAAATATGAAATGACATAATGAAATTAGTTTAATGAGCAGAGAGGCACAGGAAATAATCTGATGATCTCAGTAGAGATTAATTAGTGGGAGAACACAGTGTTGACAGCATACAACATGTACTACCTGTGCGTATGGTAGATTTATAGATTTGTTAAGATGGGTATATATTAAACTAAGAAAACAGTACTTGTCTTATTTGTATATATCTGGTAAGCACAGTTATCATCATGATGATAGTCCCAGTATGTATATGAATTGTAGTTCCCTCATAAACCATTTAAATGCAGCTTGTTTATGACAGTCTTTTGTTAGTAGCTCCAAGTACAGCTACTTTTATTAATTAGAGGACACACTAAGTGATGACAGCACAATCTATTCCTAGTTTTCTCACCTTCCTAAGGCACGCATGAAGTTTCCCAGCACCAGCTCCCTCATACTGTCTTATACTGATCTTACAAACTCTCCAGAGTTCTTATTTTGCTAAGTGCACCTCCCAGTGGAGAGACAATGGTAAAAGGCATTAATACATTGGTCCTCTGTACTTCACTCTATTTGCTTGATGCCCAAATGATAGTGTATGCAGGGCAGTGCTGAGCACTTGGTGGAGGTTGTCATAAAGGCCCTTAGTCAGATATTCTATGTTCTTCTGTTCCATCTGGCTGCATATGCAACTTTTTTATGGCACAGGGTCTTGAACATTACACTTAGCATGTTCCTTTCCTTAATAATTCATTTTTCTGTGCATGTGTCTGTGTGTGTGCTCATCTGTCCTGTACCCAATTTCTGCTATTTACCAGAGACTCAGCAAACTTTATCTCTAACTCCGCCCACCCCAAAGGAAAACAGTGCTGGGTTTCAGTCACTAGGTCTTTCCCTTCCAGTTACCTCTTCTGGCTTTCTGAGTTCTCTGTTTTTCTTAAGCCACTGGATTGGACTCTTTGTCCCATAGGCCAACTAGCACAGAGGACAAAAAGATAACTTTGAAAAATTCTCCAGAACTAAATAAAATGTTTGCCTTTGTATATAATTAATACATGGAAGCATTTAACACGGGCACCTCTGAGTAATGATCAGTTTCACAGAGATAAAATAATTACAAAGATTTTATTGTGATTCCCAAAGTATCATTTCTGGATGTTCCCCCGAGTCTATTCAGTTTATGTTACCCTCTAAGTGGAATTAGGTATCCCCTTCTTTTACATTCCAGTAGACCTGTGTTTGAAGAAGACAGTTTTGATTTCTTGACTGACAGCTCAACTATTTATCAAACTGTGATATTTTTAGAAGAGAATTGTTCCTTCAGGGCATATTATCACATTTATGTTACATTTGTTATGCCTGTAATTAACTCATTTTAACAAGTAATATATCTATACTGAATGGGAATACAGCAACATACCCTGCGTGGTCTATATAGAATTAAGTATGTCTTAGAAATGCCAGCCTATAGCAACAGACATACTAATACAGATTTAATTCAATTTTAAATTTAATTCCCATGACTATTATTAATACTCTTTTCTTATTTATTTAAGGAACGCATTCATTCTGTTTCTGTGTCTTAAATACACAGCATTTTAAATAACACTGGTGGCATCTTTATTTTTGCTTTAGTAGGAGACATAAGAATCTTTTAGGCTTAAAACTGCATAGAACCAAAATGTAGCTGACACTGCTGAGACACAACTGCAATTATCTTCAGAACCCAGTTGTTAGTGACTAATATGTACATTTCTGTCATTCAATGTATAAAAAGCATCTAATTAGTAGCCAGATAAGAGAATTCACCAAGTTAATAAAAATGCATCCCATCTGGTTAGAGAGAAAACTAAGATGACCTTAAACTTTAAAACATGACTGCAGAAATCAAGTGCCAGGCACTTACTACAACATGCTCTATTTTTTATCTTAGATTCAAATGTTAAAGCTAGAGATTTAAAAATTTACCTTGCAAACCACAGTTGACATACTGGCCAACTATATATGGCTATATCTGTGGGGAAATGAAAAAAATTGACGTGATTCATCAAAAAATGTTCCAATTAGCAAACATGACTAAATCCTTAACCTGTGCAACATTTATTTGTGACCTGCCATTTTCAGTGTTCATATGCAGCATTATTCATGTTGTTGTTAACTAAAATAGCAAGTGAATATTTCCATTCTTTAACAAAATGTAACATCATTCTTTTATCATGACATACATCTAGCTGAATCTGATTAACTGCAACTAGCATACTCGTGGTAATGAGAAAAAAAAAATGTATGTATTCAAAACTAAAATGCCAAATACTCAAATGTTTCAAAGTTATACCTTGTCTTTGGTCACTTACAGTTGACCATTTTATTTATTTTATTATTTTATCTTTGTTTACTGGGGTAGTGAATTGATCTCCGTGGACCATCTACAGGCAAAGCCTGGAGTGAGTATATCACAATGTAAAGAAGAGATGAAGTCATATAAATGTAATATATAGACACAGAGAGATCTATGCAAACATTATGCGTGATAAATTATTTATTATTTTATTTTTATTTTTTTTATTTTACATTTGTTGACCGGGCTAGTCCAACTGGATACATGTCCATTTTCAGTGGAGGCCCGGGGAGAAAAGCTCCAAGAACAGGGTTACATAAACAAATACAAGGACAAAGCAAGCAAGTAAATACACTGACGTTTAAAGGCAAAATAAAGCAAGCAAGTAGTTATATATATAATTTAAAAGAGATTCAGACTTGAAAAGATGGACTAACAGGGCTACATTGTGGACCCTTAAGGTTTTTGGGTTGGGTGGAGGCTTAGAGAGGCCTAGGTGAGGCAGGGACGTTAGCTATTAGTCTGGATTAGAGCAGGGGCATAGCCATTGGGACTTCAGGAGTGCTCTGAGGTGTATTTTAAATTGGTGCAGAGAGGACATAAGTCTTAGGTTGTTTGGAAGGGCATTCCAGGATTTGCCAATGGAATTGGCATATAGAGCTTCACCACCTGAGTTGTTAGATTTAATGGTCAGCACTTGTAGACTTTTGGATGACCTGAGGGATGTAAGGTTGGAGTAGGGGGTAAGTATTTTGTTCAGTGAGGGGGTTTTATCTGGATGGTTGATAATTTTAAAAGCCTCAGTGAGTTGGTTGAGTTTGAGAATGTTGGGCAGTTCTAGCCATTCCAGTGTCCTTAGATTTAGGCAGTGATGGGTGCGATAGGGCATTCCAGTTATGAATCTGGCTATGTGGTTATAGGTAGTAGAAAGTTTATTAAGCTCTCTCTTGTGAAGGAAGGAGAATATCGGGGAGGCATAAAGGAGTGTGGAGAGGAGGTGGGTTCGGGCAATTGTTAGTTTGGTGTGCGGGGTTAAGAAGTTCTTTATTCTATACATGGACCCAAGTTTTTTGTTGACCGACTTAATGGTTAGGTTTACATGCATATCAAATTTAAGTTTGTGGTCTATGGTCACCCCTAGTAGTTTGGTGTGGGAGACAGGATAGATTATGGTACCATTGTTGGAGGACACATAGAAGGTTGGATTGTGGGTATTAGGAGGTTCTATTCCTTGGGCGGTAGCTGGAGTGGGGAAAAATAGAAGTAATTTGGTTTTGGTTGGGTTAAGTAGGAGTTTTAGTTCCGAGAACCATTTTTCGACTGTGGAAAAGCAGTTTTGGGTTGTGACTTGGAGTTTGGCGAGAGAGACGTCAGAGCAGATCAGGGTGGAGTCATCTGCATATTGAATGCAGGTGGCTTTGGGAATGATAGAGTGTAGACCATTTATAAAGATGGAAAAAAGAAGGGGACCGAGAATAGATCCTTGGGGAACACCAATATTAGTGGGGAGTAGGTCTGATAGCCTATTTTGCCACTGAACCGGCTGTTTTCTGCAAGAGAGGTAGGCATTAAACCAACTTATGGTTGGTTTGCTAAGATGAAAGGTTTCCAGTGTGTGGAGCAACTGTTGGTGGTTGACCATATCGAAGGCTTTCGATAGGTCTAGAAAGAGCGCAGAGGATATTAATTTGTTATTGCGGTTGTAGTTGACTGAGTCAACAAAGGAGAGGAGAGCAGTGGTTGTGCTGTGATGGGACGAAAGCCATGTTGGGTGTTGGATAGGAGGTTATTTTGTGTGAGGTGGGTAATGAGTTGCTTGTGAACACAGCGTTCCATAATTTTGGCTAGAGGAGACAGTATAGCTATGGGTCTATAGTTAGAAGTGTCAGTGGAGGACCCTCCTTTATGGAGAGGGATGATATAAGAGATTTTCCAGATAGAGGGAATAGAAGCTTCAGAAATGGTCCGGTTGATCAAGATTGAGACAGGGTAGGCTATGGCATCAGATGCTATTTGTAAGTATTTGGCTGGGAGCAAGTCAGCCGCTAGGGTGGTTGGTTTAAGTTTTTTCAAGAGGGTACGAATATAGGAGGTGGAGGTAGGTTGTAGGTTGAAGGCAGGTTGGGTTGGATCTTTGGTTAAGGTTGCAACCGAGGGAGAAGTAGCAAGCTTACTGGCGAGGGACTGGATGGTCTCAGTAAAAAAAGAATTAAAAGTGTTAGCTATTTCACTTGGATCTTTATCCATGAGTTTTTCAGGGGTGGGGGTGGTAGATTTACCTGGATGAAGGAGGTGATTGAAACCAGCCCAGAATTTTTTAGGATTATACTGATGTTTATCTTGGAGGTGACAGAAATATTGTTTTTTATCAGACATAACGGCTGCTTTGGTTGAATTTCTAAGCTGCAGAAACTTGATGCGATCTAGGGGGGTTTTTGTGGTTCTCCATTTGTTCCAGGCCTGGTCTCTGAGTTTAATTTTAGTTTTAGTATCTTTTGTTAGCCAAGGTGCAATACGTTCCTTAGTTCTAGTAAGTCGCTTAGGAGCATGAGAGTCAAGTATCTTGAGGAAAGTGTCATTAAAGTATGATACACTCTCATCTAAAGGTAGAGTTTTTAGGATGTGCCAGTTACATGCCTTGAGATCAGCAAGAAATTGGTCTGGGACAAAATTCTTGCTGTTCCTAACTAGTCTAGTTATGGGGGGATTTGTAGTTGAACATTTGTGTTTTATAATAAAGGTAATAAGGTGGTCACTAAGGTCATTGGGAAGGGTCCCTGCGGTATAGTTGTTAGGATCCTTATTAGTAAGAATCCAGTCAATGATGCAGGTTACAAGAAAGGTAGATATGACAGCAAGTAGTGGATATGTTGTCACCTTGATTCTATTTGTGTCTGTTGTTTCAAACTAGCATAATTAAATTAGTAGGACAGTAGGGAAAGGGAGAAGTGAGAAAAATAGTGGTGAGCTGATCCTTGTCTGACATGTTTCAGATTGGTCCATGTGGTTAGCTAAGGGATTGGATGATATTAAACATGCTTTGCAGATTGATCTGGTATGCAAAATGAGTTTTAATACCATCCAATCTCTGAGCTAACCACAGGGACCAATCTGATTGCCCTGGTATGTAAAACATGTTTTAATACCATCTTATCCCTGAGATAACCATAGAAACCAATCTGACTGCCCTCCTTCAAAATCCCATCCAATGAATCCAACTGGTTCTCCCACAACCCTCTTGTTGAACTATTTAAATAAATGCCTCTGTTAATGTGTTTAAATTATTGCTCTGATTAAGCCTAGTAACTGATGAAACCACTCATCCTTCTAAACATGGATAAAGGAAACCTTTTAATGGCTGATCATTTAGTGTTGACTTAGAATCTAATGATTTTTTTAATGGCTGTATTTTGGACTTCATATTTGTATTTTTTATATCAGATTTAGTGTATGCCTCTCACAGTTTATCCTGTTTTTTCCTAAAAAGTACAAAAGAGTGAGTAAAATACATTATAAACAGATGAACAAGTCAGAGATATTGCAAACTGACACTACAATTGTAGAAAGAAACAGAGCTCTGTACATAAATGTAAACCTGCATTAATTGTTGTGTTATCTCACATTGTTGATCTACACATTTAAATGTGCATTGCATTTTTATCCCCAATGCTAGTGAAAATACATTATTTGACCTGTACTTGAAAGCTTTACTTTGAGAAGAGATATTAAGCTTTCCTCCAAATGCGAGAAAATGCCTTCTGCAAAGACTGGAAACTGCACCAAGTAAATATAAGAGTTGTTTAGTCAGATGAACACGTCAGAGACAGTGCAAACTGCCAACACAGGTCTCTTTCAAAATTACTAACTATACAATCATGTAGTCATACAAGTCTAAATGAAAACTAATGTTTCTGTTGTTTTAGTTTTTTGTACCAGGCTATCACCATAACATCCTTACACTATGTTCTGTACAGGGAAATAGGATACATCTGTGCCTTCTCTGAAAGTTGTGTAGGTCTAGTTCTAATAAGTACATAGTCATCTTCTGACACAGATTAGCATAAGAATTCTGTAAACAATTGCATGTAAAAAATCAGGAAAAGCATATAAAATGTCTGTCGAAAGTGCCTAGAAGTAACCAAAGATTCCTATCAATTTAATCTGGCAGTAAATAACATTTAGCTATATAAATATTTTATTTCATTAGCAGCTAATCTCAGAAGAGTGAAGGCAGGTCAGTATTCCTTGAAAAAGGCTTAGCAATGAGCCCCATCTTTGGATTAATAAAGGAACAGAATGTAGCAGATGGTTCCAACAGGAAGTGTTAGAAATTAGTTCCTAACAATGGCTTCACCACTCCTCATGAAACTTGTTCACTAAGCCATTTATTTATTTATTTAAAGAAACATGCTTACATTATTTGTTTAATTAATACAATGGGAAGAATGTGCTTAATCTAGATTTTTAACACAGAAGTGGTTAGCATAATCAATGTTAGTGTGTCATTTAGAACTATGTTTTTTAAATAGTTCAGGCAAGGATGACAATGGAAGTGTCAACAACAGTCAAGGATAAACTGTTGTATTCCATAAGCATCAGTAAATAAACAAGTTAGTCTTATATTTTTATTTCAAAAAGTATTTAGTGACTGACAAATGTGGTGTCTACTACAGGGTATCTAACATCCGATGAATAGCAATTCATGCAATGCAGTGAGAGCGATAGAAAGAAGATGAAGAATCTGATAACTGAGAGAGTGGTGGAAACAGAAAAGACGTTGCTCAGAGGGCAAGTATTGACATAAAATTGAAAGTCTAATCAGCTTTGTTTCTGAGGAAGTACAGTTTAAGCACTAGCAGGCTGAGAAAGGCAAGGACACTGTGGGGTGTCTAATTACTACTATGCTGAGTGGAGACAGGCTTCATACTCCAGTCACATGACTATGGCCAGGGACAGACTGGGGATATAGGCAGGGCTTTACTAAGATGACTAAAAGGGGGTAAGTCTGTGGCTAAAATATCTGAAAAATAGGTGAGAGAATGGGGGTCACTAATTGCTACCTGTGGGGTAATAGGGGACTTCATTCACTGCAAACACTGGGAAGAGTTGTTGGGTTTCTACTGTCTCATAGCTAGGGAATAATAGAATGTGTGTGAGTATTGGAGAGGTGCCATCTTGCAACAAAAAGGCATGCTATCCATGATTAGAGCTTCTATGCCTTGTGTCAAATGAAGGCCAGGGTAGGCTCTGACTATTCTCTGAATCTGAAATGGATAAAGTAGTGAAGATCACTAAAGATCTCAACCAAAAACAGATATACCTTTCATCATAATCTCCATCTTCATCTACTACTGCATCCCAAAATGTACTGTTCTGAATGAAACTTCCAGACTTTGTTACCTCTTCATCACCTTATACTTCATTATTTACCTCTGGTGTCAATACTCATACGTTTTTTGCTGATCAGTTCAAAAACCATTTCTGCTCCTCATCAAATGATTCCTCGTTGCATCTTCACAGTCCTCGGCATAACCAAGTTATGCACTTATATCTTCAGTCCAAATTTTTGATCAAAGAGGTTCTTAAAAAATATTCTTGCTTTGTTAGAGGACTTTGATTAAGAACTTTGTTAAAGGGGTGATCTTCATTCATACTCACAAAATGTCAGCCTGTTATACTATTAATCCCACTATACGCATTTAGACTTATCATTGGCTAACAAAATTATACTAAATGGCTGGAAGAACATTTTAAAATTCCTCCTGCTAAACAATCTCTTTTTTTCTCTTTTCTGTCTTCTGAGTCTTTCCCAGTCTTCTTAACATCACACATCATCACCTCACAAAAGTAGTTAAAGATACCAATCACGTTACACTAGTTAACACTTTATCATTAGCTAGTGGAATCATCCTAAATGTCTGGAAAAATATCTTAATAGCCCTTCTGCACAAGCCCATTTCTTTGTCTTTATAATCCTCTGATTTTTGCCTATCTTTTCCTCATGTTATCTTGCAAAAGCAGTTGAGAATGTTAGTCCCATTGCACACATTTATACTTTATCATTAGCTAACAGAATCATACTAAATGCCTGGAAGTATATTTTTCCTATCCAAAATTATTTCTTTATCTTCTTTGTCCTCTGACTTTTGTCTAATCTCCACCATGCATCATGTTACAAAATAGTTGAGAAGACAGGTCTATATTATAGCCTCGAAAACTGAATTTGGTGAACTGCATCTACACTGGAAACGCAGTTCAGCGAACTGATAATAGTGAAATCGTGGTACAGTGAGGATCAGAAAATGTGCCCTTTCCTCAATGTAGTGCGATCTCGGAGCTGGTATATATAATTAGCAGGGGGAGGGCTGTAGCAAATTTACTGAACTGCATTTCCAATGTAGATGCAGTTCAGCGAATTCTGTTTTTGATTAGATAATATAGACCCGAGAAGATAGCTTAGTACCCAATCTATTTATATCAACCATTATAGTCTGCTTAATTATTCTCAGCATGGTTCTAGAAATGGCTTTAGCACCATGATGGCCCTCCTTCAAGTTAAAGTCAATGTCCTCACTAACAGGAATAAAAGCCTTCAGAATGGGTCCTTTTTCATTGATTTCAAAAGAGTCTTTGATCTTGGGGACTGCTTGTGTCAAGGCACTTCCCTATTTCTGATTTAAAGACTTTCTTTACCTTTCTGGGACAAAAATAAAGCAAGTTCTTAACTGGCCTGTATAGGTCCTCAATTTAAAAAACATTTCATTGAAACATTTACTAATTCCATTCTCAGATTTGAAAGGATTAGCTTTGGACAGGTCCTCCTAGCCTGTCAGCAACTTTTTTTCTGCTAGAACCTTTCAGATTTATTTTGTTCAAACACTGTTTGATGCAGTTGTCTTTCTTGTGGTATATGTTAATATGTTAAGGCTCACTCACAGATCCCATCCTCTCATTTTCACTATACATGTCCCTGCATGGGTGAAGAAAGGCTTGAGTCTTATACTTTATGCTAACGATCTTATTCTGTTGGGGGACAGAGGTGCTCATTGGAGTTACAATGTTGAAGGATCTATTTAATATATGGGGCTGGATTCATGAGAATGGGTTATCATCTGAACCCAATCTCATGGGACGTTAACCATTTTGTATTCCACAAAACCTTAGCAACTCATCCCTCCTTTGTCATCTCTGCTGTCCTGGGACACATCATCACATGCCAGATTCCTTTAAGTGTTTGCACGTGAAGCTCAGCCTTACTCTGTCCTTCATTCTTCACATGGACATCACTCTTGGTTACATTTTTAATTAACTAAACTGTACTATTAGTTATCAGTGGGGGCACGTAGAGACCAATAAGAGGAATGAGCTAGAGGATGAACAGCTGTGCGCCAGTTTCATTAACCTTCAGGAAAAAGAATTGCTATATAGACTGCATATCTAGCAGAAATCTAGTATGAATAAATGCATTGAAACAAGACAAGTATCACAAAGTTTAAGAGCATTACTTTGGACAGCAGAACTTATTTTTTTAAAGAATGACAACACACTTCCTCAAATTCCATCTTTGAGTATATGAAACTAATTGTTAAATATTCCAAGTTGGAAATGAAGGAAATGAAAAGTTGCATTAGTGAATTTGAAAAACAAATGTCTAAATACTGTCACCATGACAAATTTCGCAAAAGTAAAGACTTTGTGTGAAGAATGTCAATGATCAGAATGTCAAATCAAGAAATATGAAGTTAAAGAAGTTAAACATGAGTAACTGCATTTTAAAAATGGACATATTTATAAACTGAAAACTATAATCTTTAAATCAAAAAGAGTATAAAATAATAATAACGGTAACAAGGGAAGAGATAATTTGCCATCTAAAACAAATGCTAATGGTAAAAATTAAATAAATATCACACAGATACAATGCAGTAACTGGCATTGATAGCACTATTCTGTGACAAAAAATAAAGTTCAAAAAATGAGAAAAAGCTTTTAATGGCATGGGGGGGGTTTAGCTTTGGTACAGCTGATTAACATGATGGTGATGAGGGACCTTCCTTTCAGAACGTAACCTAAGTAATCAGGCACCCTGTGCAGATCCCTGTACTGGCATCCCTCTCATAAAGTTGAGGAGTAAAAAAAATAGAGAGGGGCTTCTTCTGTGAAACTGCAGCAAGCATCCTGATACTAATATAGCAGATAGTATGCTACCATTTAATCATCACACTCAGCACTTCAGCCTATGTTTGCAGTATCAGCTTTGAGTATCGGTACTAGATTCCCATACCACTGTAACCTGCTAATTGTACCCCTAACAGCTTGTACCCCCCTTTGTCCTGCCATACTTTCATCACTGCTTCCACATCTAATACAGAACTATGTATTCTAATTATGAAGAAAAGCTTCCCCCACTCCATGATGTTCAAAGTCAGATAGCATGTATGGTGTGGAAATGCTCACACATAGAAACAAGGACAGGAAATGAAGAGACAAACTATGTGGAACAAGAAAACAATGGATGAACAAGTATTTTCAGACAAAATGACAATAACTGATAAAATACTGGATTTGTCTAATTATGTGTTGAATGAGAATAACAAACTACTCCGGATGATTGGGTTAAATGTTGTTCCTGCTAGTGCTAATATGGTAATGTTGTTAGTCTGTAACATGTTTTTAGATTTTTATTTCTTAGAAAAAATGATCTGCAAGTATTATTTGATGGATGTGATGAAGAATGTAAGGGGAGATGTATTCCAAGACAGACAATTGTGATATCCTGACTGCACCCCATTATTAAACCATTTGCTAATGTATGTGAACAGCAAATAATGGAAGTAATATTAATAAAGCTGCATTCCTCTGGCAGTTTGAGTAGAGGGAAAAGGAATATATTATAGGAGTTAAGGAGGAATGGAAAACCAATTTTAAGACCAGAAGACAAATGGTGTAAGATATATTAGGCAAAGATTAGCATGTAAGTGTTATGATAACTGTACCTGTTGAAGGTAGTTTTATGAACATGTTGATGGAGATGCCATCAACATTATAGTTAAGAAGTACAGAAGTGTAGCTGGAGAGAGGCAAGGGGACAGGTGCCCACATGCAATGTGCTAGTTGTGCACTTGGTAGTTGATGATGGTTTTGGTATTGCAGTGCCAGTATTCAGAAAATAATACATAGACTGTATTTGTGGTCATGCCTGAAGTGCTTTTTGTGTGGTAATATAGCAAGCCTCTTGTTAGAGTTGTAGATTTCTGGTAACCAGTTTGCCACAGTTGCACACAGAAGACTTTTTTTGCTTGTATGTTTGTTTACTTAATTGTTTGTTTTTTGTTCTCACACTGAAAGATAGGGCACATTTGTTGGTCTTCATCTTGTAGAGAGGACCTTTTTATGTTCCTCAACTTAAAGTAAAGTTGAAGGACACAAAATTAGGGATCTACCTCAGGCACTAAATATGCTAGCTATGGCACCAGAGAAAGGTCTATGTTAAATGTTCGAACACAAAAAAAAAAAGAAAACACAGAAAAAAACACTAACAGTGTAGGCAGGGGGGCAAGCCTCCCTGTGCCCCCCACATCCCCCCAACTTAAATATACCAACTCTGAGACTGCACTTCAGTGCAGAAAAGGGAAATTCTACCTATCTGCACCGTACAGTGCCGTTGAAAGTCTATCTTCGAGCACACAAAATTTCGAATGTTTGGTCTCGACCATGTAATGTTCGAAATTTTGAGCGTTCGAAGATTTGACAGGTACCCCCAGAGAAGTATCATGATTTAATTAGAGACTGGTTTTTAATGGTATGATTACAGAAGAAATATATGTCTGCCAGATCAGTAAGTGTTTCAGTAATGCTTGTATTTATGGATTGCTCAAAGTTCACAGTAATGTAAAAAAATCCCCCTCCGGCTTACGGCAGCAGCCATGGGTTACATAACTGACACAGGCTTTAATTTCCTAGACTAGGAACTAAAACCATTGGTGGCAAAATCTTTTACTTTCATATGGGATACCAGGGATTTTCTACGGAGTCTAAATGACATATGAATACTTTCTTTACTACTGATATCAGCTCGTTATATATAAATAAGTATGTATAAGACAGGACAAGAAAGTACAAAATGGCTGCTGCAGAATTTTTCAAATTATGACAATTTATTCATGTGTATTTACTTTGGTGTGAATTTGTTCTTTAGGGCAATATATTTTCTTCCAAAGAGAAATACTAAATTCAAAAATGCGTAGTTGCTTTCGGTACCCCATGGCACCAAGTTTTGCATCTGTGCACTTGTCCCATAATGAGCACATTTTATTGCCAAATTATGAGCTGTGCATAGGAGGTATTAACAAATGTTATTACTTTATTAATGATGGATTTTTTTTTATAATACATAGTTATTTGCTGGCTGTCATATACCTCACTAACATTCTTTCATACATTCTGAACTGTAGTTGCAGTGCCTGAAATTTAACATTACAAACATCATCCTATTCCTAATGTGCTTATCTGGGGCATTATTTTTGTCATGCTTGTCAGCGGCATTATGATATTCCATAATTATATTATGAAACTTTCTAATTGTTTTATTAACATAAAATTTACAGCAATTACATATTGAAATATAAATAATGCCCTTTGTTTTGCACATTGCAAATCCATTAAAATAAAATGTATTTCCATTAATACGATAAATATATACTTGTGTTCCATTTACGTCATCACACATACTGCAATTTCAACACATATTAGTTCCATTCAGTAATATTTTTATATCAATAAATAATTTGTTCATATTTCTCCCTCTTTCATGAGAGAACATTGGTATACTGGCTGCAGATTTAGTTGCAATTCTATTACTTAACAGTGTATCTCTGTATAATTATAGTTTTTACTTCCTTGCTAGCAGAATTATGTTTTTAAATTATTAAAACTGTGATGACCGTGCCTTGGCCCAGCAATCAAGGAGCCTCAATCCTCACCACAAACACCAGGGAGATCATCTCCTAAAAGAGGAAAGGATAACTAATACACACAGTAAAGTACAATTTCCCTTAAATGCACACAGAGATCACAGTCAGTCTGGGGCTGGTTGCTGCTTTGCTCACCGGGTTCCCAATAAGACTCCCCATTGGCACAGCTATAGGGTCCAGGTCTCGGCCTAACTGGGCTATCTAAAACCTCCAGTACCCTCTCTGTCCAACCAGTGCTTCATGTCCCTGCCAAGTAGCTGACACAACACACACTTTGAGATAAGTATTTATACAACTTCACAGACACTCATGGGAAAGGCTGACACAGATTCTCCAACTGTGCCCCTTTACCCAGAATATACAGTAGTAATTACTGCCACCACGCAGTTAATAATATCAGCTACTAAAAGTCCTTAAAAGGGTGTCCAATTATTACTGTGCAATATTAATATCCAGTGGTAGTATGACTAACAGTCAAGGATTACTTTAGAGTGGCATATTACAATAACCTCTATAAATATGCAATATACTCTACAGCTTATCTCTACACAAATCAGCCACAAGTAGAAGGTTTTAAAAATATTTAATAATAAATAATTAAAACACAAGACAAAACTACTACACCACAGAGATATCTAAGAGTTCAGAGATCACACAAAAACTTAAAATAATACAGTAGGACAGGTCTGATTTCAAAGAAAAATACCTAATTAATCTTTACTAGCTTTAACTATTCCTACAAGAAATCACAGTGCTAAAACTTATATGTGAGAACAAGGCAGAGTGCTGATAAGTTAGATGTCCAAAGTCAAAATGCTTTCAGTCTCTTGTGAGAAATAGTATTTAAACATTACTCACAAACATGTCTCTAAGGCCCTCACAAAATTACATCATTTTTGACACTTAGGTTTTCCCAGTATTCATATTGCATCATCTTAACACCTGGTCTGAGTTCTCAGGCCACAAACTGCATTATTTAGCAATCTAACACCTTCTCAGAAACTTACAACAATGCAAGACCTGATTGTAGCCTTGGTTAAAGCTGCATCAAAAAACAGCAGCCTGGAAGACAATCAGACTGACAGTGGAGATACAATATCCTCGGAGAATGGGCAGCTCAACCTTTCTGCAGTGGACTTAAAAATCCAGCTGGAGCTAAAGAAACTTGAGTTGGAGGCCAGGTCTGATTTCAAAGAAAAATACATAATTAATCTTTACTAGCTTTAACTATTCCTACAAGAAATCACAGTGCTAAAACTTACATGTGAGCACAATGCAGAGTGCTGATAAGTTATATGTCCAAAGTCAAAATGCTTTTAGTCTCTTGTGAGAAATAGTATTTAAAATTACTCACAAACATGTCTCTAAGGCCCTCATAAAATTACATCATTTTTGACACTTAGGTTTTCCCAGTATTCATATTGCATCATCTTAACACCTGGTCTGAGTACTCAGGCCACAAACTGCATTATTTAACAATCTAACACCTCCTCAGTAACATACAACAATACAAGACATTTCACATGTATATGCTAGCAGAAACCAGAGCAATAAAACACCTTCCACATATAAATTCTAGTCATAAATTTTAGCCTTAAACAATGGGCATGAAATCTTAATCCAGCCTGTCCTGGAGCCAAATTGTAACATGAAAGGGTACACCATGCTTCACTGGGCCAGTAGAGTGCAATGTTGTCACATATTTTGCAGTTCCACATGTCACAGTGTTATATACTTTTCTTGCAATAGTTTCTCTACCATATTTTCACAGTAAATATGGCTTGACATGCTGTTCCTATCTCTATTACGCTTAATTAGCTACTTATCAATAAATATGTCTGGATAATTCTTCTCTAAGATACATGATTTCTCATTCTCAATACAAATTTGTTCACTTTCTTTCAAAGTATTCCTTATGAGCAATTAAAACGTTATTTATCACATAGGATGGCAACTTTTGAAGTTTAGAAGCATAATTACATCTGTAAGTTTTCTGTGTAGTTTACTTTGTATCTTATCTAATTCTGGTACTCTATGCATTACTAAATTTAAGAAAGTCATGATATTATAATCACATTAATAAGTAATAGGAAAAGGTCATAATGTGCTGTAAGAATGTATTTGCATGAAGGCATAGTGGTGCTTTTTGCCTTTTAGCCTTCAACATATACAAATCCTGGGACTTTGAATACCATCATCATTCTATATTATACATAAAATAATTCATTTATTCATTTGTTGTGGTACATTGTTACATACTTCCAAAATTGATGTTATTTTGCCTAGAATTTCAAAAATGTTATCTTTTGATTTATTTTCCAATTTATTATTCCAATTTCATTCTCACGCTGTCTTCCAGAAGGAGCAATAGACATTCTGTAAACTTAGGTTTTGCTTATTTAATACAGTTTCTTGTTGTTATTAATTTCTAGTAAACAAAGTCATGTTTCATGTGATTCTATTTAGGTGCCAAAATAATCAGGGGATATTTAATTTTTTTTCTCTATTTTACTAAGCCCCCTTGCTAACAAGTAAGCCTCCCTCCACATTTATTCCACCAGGTATAACAGATCTATGGACCACTCATTCATTCATTCATATGTAAAAGGAGTGCAAAACAAGAGCAATGACATAATTCGAGCAGGGGATCTAGTTTTTAGTGGCTTTTTTTGCCATATGGCCCTATATTACATTCATAAATGCTCAAAGATGTTTTTTATGTTTATTGGTTTGTTGAAGTGGTTTAAATTAACTGAATGCTTAGTGACTGTCATGTGACAATGATTGGTTATTTAAATGCTGTGCCATACGTTGATTGTAGTTCTAATAAAGTCCTTGGTTGCAAAAAGTAATTTTGGGAACAAAGCACTAACCCATTCTGTTTATAGATTATTAAATTGACATTTCTGTAAGTTATTTTGGCATGTTATCTTCCTTAGTTCTGTCCAGGTCACTAATGTTAACCAATGATTTTATTTGTTACTTGGTTTGAGTTTTCCGCTGTTTAAACCTTCTTGGAGAATTTAAAATAAATTATAACTATCAGATCTCCTGAGAGCTTTCAATATGAATTAGTCCTCACTGCATTTTTATGTTGTATTGTACTATGATGCCATATATAACAGTACAGAGTTAAGACTTCAACATATGTGCTGCTAATGAGCTATGCTCAGTAGTCCTGGGTTTGATCCTGGAGTGTCTATTTACAAGTAAACCTGAGTAAACTACCTTTAAGGTACCAGCTTGCCTCTGAAAAGAGGCACACCTATTGGCATTACATTGTAGAGAAACTAATAACATTCAATAAAATGTACAAGTCTGTCCTGCTTCAGGGAGGAAAGTTACAGTAACAATACTTCCTTTTCTCAACCTTGGTGTAATTCAAATCAGTACTTCATTATTTTCACCATCTCTCCTGAGACAAGATAATTCTCAAGTTACTCTCAAACAATTATATATGTTTCATTCTTATCTAATACAACATTTATTGTGCTTTTGATTCATGAAATATTTAGTCAGAATAGAACAGATCTATTTGAAAACAGCTTGGGTACTGATATGATCATTTTATACCACATTCCTTACATATCCAGGGAGTTATCATGAGAGACACACGCACACGCGCACGCAAGCACACGCGCATGCAAGCACACATGCACACACACAAACACACACACACACACACTTTCTCTCTACACCTGTAAACTGTATACTGATTGACCAAATGCATACAGCTCAGGACACACACACATACATACGTTGATAAAATAGCATTCATTCAAGACAAAGCAGAGACCCACTGAAGCCTCCTAAACACACCAGTGTGGAAGCTCTGCCCCAACACCCCGTTAATGATATCATTGCAAATCCAAACTCACATGCACTGAAGAATGGGAACAATAAGAGTTTCCCCTCCTGTGCCTACATTGCCACACAAGGCTGCACTGGTTTTCAATCAGGTGGTCAAGGCTTGAAAGCTGAACCACTGGAAACATCAAAAGACACGTCCAAAACACAAAATACTGGGTAAACACCATGTCAGCCCCAAACTCGAATCCTGAAAAAAAACCACCACTCCAGACTAGTGCTAACAATGGTCCTGACGGAGTCAAAGTTGGGCTTCAGTATTATTTGCATTCACTGTTCCAACCTTCAGTGTCCACAGTTTTGGCATTTTAAGGTCAAGATTCCAAGCCTCAACCACATAACTGTAAACTGGCTACACAAATCACATGCACATCCATTGCATTATCAGACTAGTCTTACAAAGTGGCACTGCTAGACTGTGTCATCTCAATCAGATTACTCAATCCACATTTGTAAAGCAGTGCAGACATCCATGCATACATCACACTACATGCTCTTAACACCTACTGCTCATCACATATCATTCAAACATACCACACTTTCCATCTGTCCATCAAACATCCAGTCCTTTAAACTAGTGTTTTACAGTTTTAGTCTGTTCATACTAATCTCACCCTATTTTACACTTTAAATGAGAAAAATACATACTGAAAAGGTTAATCTGTTATTAGGCTGCTTTTTTCACAAATATAACTAAATTTAGATTTATGTGTTTGAGTTTTTTACTCACTTGTTATCCTTACAGGGACCGCTGCATACATTATTTGTATAAGATACACAAGAATGCTCAGGAACAGTGTGTTACTTTTTATTTTTGTTCCATGTGCTCAAGTGATTTGCATCCCATCTGCTAATTAATACCTTTTCTGCATTACTACCTTTTTATCATAAACCCATTTATGGGGCTTTTTCACTGTTCTTATTCCTGTCTTATTTGGTACTGACGCAGTGTCCCTACACCTCACTGTACCAAGGGATTCTTTTTGCATAAGCAAAGAAACAGTAGTTACTCTCCCCATCCAAATATATTAATATCTTATTCAGTTTTCCGAAAAAACTCCATCAGCCTTATGTTCCAAGGTAGCTGTGGTGAGTCATTCAAGGTGATTTTAATTTAGTTCTAAGTTCTATACTATAACTATGTCAAATGTAGGATTATCCGTTGAATGTAAATGGATTTTCTGAATAAGTTTAACCTCATCTGGATCATATAAATACTGCCTGCTACACTTACTGTGTTAATCCTTGCTTATGGCTTATATAAAGAAATGATATTGCTAAGAATTTTGAATTACATAATGTACTATATTGAAACACAGTGCATGAATGCTTCAGAACATACTGTTTGTTACTAAACATATCCAGTGTATTTGTAAATTTAACACCTTATCTTCTGTTCCGTCAACAAATGTCACATGTCACACCTTGTCACACCTTGTCTTGTTATTACCTGCTACTAAACAGTTATATATAATATTCTCTTCCTTTGAGTCATTCAGTGTCTTTTCTCAGACTGAATAGGTGTTAACATTTTACAAAGGCTACAGCCAACACCTACTGTTCTCAAACTACTAGGGCAAGAAAATGTAAAGCGGAATTCAGAAAGGTTATTGCAAGGTGTAAGGCTGGAGTACACCTTTCAATAGCCATTCCTAATTCACAGACAGCTCTACTACAGTGCAGCACCATTATGGAACAGTTCCAAGGTGTGCTGTCCCTGCATCCTACAACAAATGATAATGAGACTTTCCAGGGAGCAGCCTATGATAACTAGCCATGTGCTCTCCACCCAGAAATGCCTGCATTAAGGCATATATGTAGCCAAACAAGTCTAAGTTTCCTTGGCTACCCATGGTCAAGGCTAAAAGCTCACATACACCTAATCTTATCAGAGGGAAGTGCCAGGTAGTTTAATGGACCGTTAATATTGGTGGGGGGGGGGTGCATGTGTATCTGTGTGCAACTACGTGTGAATTTTTGCAGAGGTATGAATGGTATAAGATAAGTGTGTGTGTGTGTGTGTGTGTGTGTGTGTGTGTGTGTGTGTGTGTGTGTGTGTGTGTGTGTGTGTGAGGGGTGCCTGTGCCAAACCGATGCATGGGTCAAAATGTCAAGTACTGTAGGACAGTAATGATTTGTACTTACAGTAGTTAATGGCAATTCAGAGACATGCATGTTAGCCTCTAATGAGGTCTTTCCCCATTGTGGCTCTTACCACAGGTGGTGGGGTTCTTTGTGATTCAATGGGGAAGTATTAGATTGATCAACAGAGTGTTTTTCCCTCTTTTTTTTTTTACAAACTTTTGTAAACTGTATCTTATTTTCAGAAATATTAAAATATGAAGTACAATAACACAGAACAGCAGAGACAGCAAACTTGGGGAACAAAACTAAGTCATATAAACAGAAGAGGGACATCTAGATACAGGCTTACACAGTCTTTACTGGATCTTCTTCTTCTTCTCTTTCTGTTATCGTCGCCATTAGGGATCACCTGTCCAAGACAGCGATTTGCAGGCAGTGGAGTTTTGGAGTGTCGAGTTGTGCCCGTCGCCCAACTCCACAGAAGGCACACCACACTCACCACTTAGCACCTAGGGCCAGTGTAGAGTGTCAATGCTCCAGCATGTCTGGGATGTGGGAGGAGAGGGGGAGCCCCGGAGGAAACACGCCAACCACAGGAGGGACATGCAGAGACGACAGAAGGCACCCCAGCCGAGGATCGAACCGGAGAACCTCTTGCTGTGAGGCGGCAATGCTAACCACTGCACCACCGTTGTTATTTAAATAAACAGGCTATCTTAACATACATGATAAGGTCACTAAACATGGATTTAAAGTAAGTGACACAAGATGGCTTACATATATGATAATATAAATGTAACACTAATAACCTACACTGATAACATCACATAAAAGGGAAGACTGTCTTTTTAGTACTATTGTCAAAGATACAGTGCTACCGTTGCCCATAATCTAACAGGCTGTGTTTTTGTATGTCTTAAGTAGAACTGCTCACCCCGCCATGTAAAAAAAAAATATATATTAATCAGTTTCTAAACCCAAAAGCAGGTGTCAACAGCCCTAGTATATACTCTCAAAGGAGGTTAATCATTTCCAGAAAACATGCCTTGGACATAGTTCTAACAGTAAGAATAGGATAGTAGACCAGCCTAGCATTACACTCAAGCTCTGGATCTGGACCCTACCTAATACAAAACACCCTCAAAAATCAGACCATGACAACAAAAGAGCCAGATAGTCAACAAATATATGTGCTTATGACCCCACAACAAACTCATATTAATCCTCAATCTGGGGTATAAGAATAGTAAGAATGTATAATTTCTGACATATCGATGGAGAAATGGAAATAATTTCCATAAAAAATTATAATATAACTAGAAAACGTAGATTTTCTGGGGGCTGTCAGTAACCAAACTGATTTTTTTGGGTGGTGTCCATTAGCTCCACTTGATCTCAACAAAAATGAGGGGGGTGCAAAACCTTAGAATCTTAATATTCCACAAACGTGTGTCTGTCTGTCTATCTAGCTATGTGTGTGTGGGGGGGAGGGTTGATTGCATGAGAGTAAATATTTATCATGATTCCCATAAGGCATTGACAGAACATGTATCACTAAATGTAGGAGAAGTTCCATACTTACTACATTGCACAGAAGCAGCCCAAGAAGCTTGAACTAAGAAATCTATCACCTCCTCTAAACATTTCCACATCGTATCTGAGCAATTGGAAATAGGTTCTTGCTAATTGAAATGGAAACATTTTCATCCTATCTGTTAGCTACCCCCATTGCAAAAGCCATTTCCTGACTCAATTTTGCAATGTTAAGGTCACCCACAGGTCCCAAGATCTCAGGAAAACACTCAAAGGTTGCAGTAACATTTCACGTTGAACAAAGTCAACTCTTTGGAATAGTTTCTCAATCCTTTAGAAAATATGATTTATGATTCAGTCCTGCACTTTGCACCAGCTGCACTTCCAGATATCCAGGGCATTCATCTGGTAGTAAGACATTTATCACTGCAAATAAGAATGTACCTGGAGTCCCCACTTAGCAAGTTACCAAATGTCCAGCTCCTTCCATCTTGTGCATATTTTGACTAGGCAGCAATAAAATATTCTTGAGGGAAGTAGAAAGTGCGAAACTAAACACCTAAACATTACTTTCTTCACTTTGTTTGACAGCTTTAGCAAGAGCCTGGGAAGCAGCAGGTCCCAGAAGAGCTTAATGAGATGACTGGACCACATAGCAATCTATGATCCACTAGCATGAACCATGACTGATTGCAGCGGTATAGCAGTTTTGAAACTAACTGATCTAATATTCCTGTTCTGTATTCACCACCCTGAGAACTGATCATACCCAGTCCCACAAGTTAGTTACCCAGCAAACACCCAGTATGCCCTCTTCTGAGCATGTTATCATTTGTATCACCTTGGATGTAATCCCCATTAAATTCAACACATTTCTACTGGGTGACTTCAATGATTCAAATAAACAGTCTGATGTACACTGAAAATGGTCAGCATGCCCAATAAGTTTTTGACATTATAAATCCTAACTTCCTTGACTAACAGGTAACCATCCAAACAGAGACCCCATTACCCTTGATGTTGTCCTCACAAATATTCCCACTTCTTGCACACCTCTCTCTCTCTATATATATATATATATATATATATATATATATATATATATATGGATTCAGTTCGGAATCTCGAAATTCCGAAACATCAACTGTAATATGATATGAGACTATATGATCAATGTTTCGGAATATCGAAATTCTGAAACAAACCCCCATCCCCAAAAAAAAAACAACTACTTAAATGCCCCTGCACCCCCCACACCCCTGATACTTAAATATACCAACTCTGAGATTGCACTACAGTGATGAAAAGGGGAAATCTCCCATTAATTGCTGTATGCAGATCTCCTTTCAGAATTTCGAAATACTGAAACTTCGATCATATGGACTTGACCATATAAAATTCGAGGTTTCAGTATTTTGACATTCTGAAGGGAACCCATACATATATATATATATATATATATGTATATATATATATATATATATATATATATATATATATAGGATCCATATTTATGCACAAATGGCAATTTCACCGAAGCTGAAGCCGCCGATCATACATTCGTGAAAGTGCTTTTCACTGAAAAAGCACTTTCATGAAAGTATGATAAAAAAATAGGGGAAATCAGCAGGGAATGGCTGTTGCTGAGATCAGAGTACAGTGGGGATAAGGGAATGTTCCCTTTTCTCCACTGTAGTGTGATCTCGGAGTGAAAATATAAAAGTAGGTGCGGTTGTGGGGGGAGCAACCCCCCACATGGGGGGTGCCATGAGGCTTGCACCCCTGAAATGTTAGTTATGTGTTTTTTTTGTTTGTTTATTTTAGGGACTTTAGCGAAAGCCCTTTTTCCGTTAAAAATGCTTTCACTAAAGTGTGTTTGGTAGATGTGGATTCGGACTATTGAACTTTCGTTCCATGGTGTCACGTTCAACCTTCCAATGGTAAACCTACATATATATATATATATATATATATATATATATATATATATATATATATATATATACATATACACAAATGGAGAGAGAGAGGGAGAGACCATCTTTTCTTAATTAATCAAACCACAGTTCAGTGGCCTTTTGCTTTGAAATGGTGGTGCTTCCCCTGCAAACACCTCTACGTTTAAGGACTTCTCAAAAGCAAATCTTCTCCATTTATTTGATGACCTACATAAATTCTGCTGTAATTCTCCACTGATGGATCCTATTACTAAAACCTCTGCCTATGCATTTGACTTCTACTTTTCTTAAATAGTTATATCAATAAGATAGCCCCTAGCAGCCCCATGGTACAGAAGGATACAGAGCTTACTGCACCCCAAAATAACCTGTGTTTCATAAGCAGCATGGGTGCTGAAGGGGACACTGGAAGAGGAAGACAGAAGTAAGTGGCCATCACTGGCTCACCCATCCATCATGGAAGACAGGTAAGGCATTCTCTTTGTATTAATTTGTTTTGAATTCCCATAAGGTTTTCAGTGCTGTCTCACTGTTTGTCTTATTGTGTTCTCAGGCAGAGCCTCACAATGACCAAAAATGATTAGTGTTCTACCCTGGCTAATAAGTGAAAATTAAATAAAATAAAACATAAATCTTTATGACGTGGTGAATAGCTAACTGGCTGTCTAAAACAATCCATATGGCTAAAGTCACAAGTGCCACTTCTTTTTCTTTTAAGAAAAATTTTATTAATTTAACATATTTACGATATATACACAGAAAGGAAGAAATTCAACATCACATACTGTTATACAATGTTAGGAACACATTGAATCATCAAGGTAATCCTATACAATTAACACATTAAGAATCTTGGTATTTCAATTGCAACATTTCAAGGTTATCCCAACAACTACAGGTCTTACTATGATTTATCAATCTTAATCTGATCACTTCTTTTTCAGTTTTGCATAGTATTTTTGTTAAATTTAAAACTTCTTTGAACATAGGAACTAAGTTGAATTTCGTATTTTTTGTAACAACTTTTCTGGCAACTGCCAAGAGAGCCTAAAAGAGTCTTTGCTCTTTGGCTTTTAATGATACACATCTGAAAAAAAAAAAAAGTACCACAGGGCTCAGTGTTGGGTAATCTCTTATTTGGCGTGTCTTTCTCAGAGTTTCAGGCTAACACTCCTGGCTTGCAGTTCTCTGCATATGCTGACCCCTGTAAATTAGCTTTTATTTTTTAATCTTCTACTGACTCGCAGTTGGTCCGTCATGAATTAAACAATGTTATCAGTTGGTGCAAGTTCAACGGTCTCAAGCTAAATTTGAAAAAATATAGTTCCTTTTGGTAAGCAAAGCATTTTCCTTTAACAGGCGCTCTTACTGAGAATTCCTTATCTTCGGACCGTCATGTCAGTGCATTAGTTCAGAAAACCGTCTATCTGGCTCACCTAATTTCCAAATGTATCTCCTCTAGATTCAAAGAAGTCATAACTCCCCTTCAGTGGTCATAATTCCCCTTCACTGGTTAGTCATTTGACCCATTATTAAACACAATGTCCCTTTTGGCATGCGTTTGTCTAAATATAACACTCAGTTTGAGAGACCCCAGAGATTCCTAACTAAAAAGTTTAATGGCCTCAAAAAATCATAGTCATTAGGACAGAATGGTTGCCTTCTCTCTGTACTAAGTCTGTTATAGGCTCATCCATGGCTATCTATGTGTAGTCTTTTGAGTCATTTTGGCCTCCTATTCATTTGCTGAAAAACAAATGGTTCTTCAAATACCCGGTAAAAAGAACTAAACTATCATCAACAGATGAATAAGACACGTTGGCATTATAGATTTATATCTCAATGTATCCTCTACCTCTGGAACAAATTTCCACAACATACTACACAGAGAGCACATTTGCCACTTTTCAAGGTAAACCTAGATATCTGGATGTACAGACTTAAATTCTTGTCTATCTTATGTGAACCTCCTTAAGAGTGGATTGAACCTGTAAACATGGATTACTGGCTAAGCCTATAATGATCTACAGACTGTTTACCTAATGCTTACCTATGAATCTAAGTATCTGAGAGTGCTTGACTTCTAATAAAACAAAACAGAATAAATCATTTGCAAAGAGGGCTGAAAAGCTACAGCTGAATTAAAGGTTTTGTTAGTATTAATCTGCAGTCCAACGAATAAGTAAAGGACCAAAACTATTCCATAACGTTCTCAAGCCAACAAACTGGCACCAGAATTATTAAAAGAATATCATCTGCATAAAGATTTGTTTCAAAGAACTTTTTTCTTATGTGTTTCAAGTTGCATTTGACCCCATATCTCACATAATCAGAGTAGCTACAGAGGCACAATAGCAAGCCCCAGTAGGAGAGGAGAAATAGCCTTCTCTCTCTCTCTCTCTCTCTCTCTCTCTCTGTGTCTCACACACACACACACACACAGACCCTTTCTGCTGAAATACCCTTATTTAACTTACAATGAAGACCCTTTACAATGATTCCTTAGAGGAAGTACAAAGTGTTTTGAAATCTCAGTTTGCTTCAGAGTTAACATAATTTATCAAAAGACTTCCCTACCCAGACACTTGAGGGCCACTGTGGAAGAAGTAGGGAAGTAGGCTGTGCTTCAGAGGGGGCGAGCACACTCCAAATGGCAACCTGACCCTGTCTGCCTTTTATAAAACCCACCTGATTTGGTACAACCAAGGAAGGAATTAGCAGAATAATTCTGGAGGACTGTACACCCATACGGATCATAGAATTTACATTTAGTACTGAGACAGGTCTACAGTTACTATAAACAGAAATATTCTTTCCCAGTTTTGGATCCCTAGCAATTGCTGAACATGCTTTTAAAATGGAAAAAGGAATTGCCCCTCACTAATTTGCCCATTATAAACCTGCAACAATAAATTTAAAATCTCTAAGAAACCAAGCCTTGTTCTGGAGTCATTCAAGTTCTAGGGCCTTTTCTACTCATAACGTATATAAAGCTTTACATAGCTCAACGTCAGGAAAGGGAAGGCACAAGCCAGCCTGTTGAGTCAAATACAAGTTTGAAATTTTAGTATCTACTAACCAAGAGAGGCAAGCAGCCCCAGCCTCATCCTGGCACCCCTTGACATAAAGATGGAATGCACAAGAATCCAAATCTCCAGTCACCAGTACCTAGTGTTTAACTGAAAGAGCATACTGAGCTTGGAATTTTAAATTACTTCTCTCAAGCAAAACCTTTAATCATTGTGTGGTAATAGTACAGAATCCTGTACTGCATCAATTTTTTAACTTAGAATCTGGAACGACCTCAAAATAATTTTTCTATAGTCTTTCATATCCTGCCCTAAGCAGTTTGGTATATATCTACCTGGAAAATAAGGCCTGTAATAGCTGAACACTCCTCTGTCCAACTTTGTCATAGGTTCTAAGTTGAATTGCTAAGTTTTCTGCATAAGCATTCTTTCAGGTTCTCCTACATAAAAATCACAGATGATCTAATATTATGTTTGCCCAGAATGCCTAGGTAGGTTCCTGCATCCACAGAGTGAATTCAGGGACCCTTGAAAGGCTAAAGTACACTAAATATAGGGAGCCCCCCAAGACCTGCCTGAAAATGAGCACAACTCTTCACTCAGTCCTAAAAGCTGGATTCCCTTCATGTAGTTCTTTTGAAATATACATTGCATGTAGTCACATGGGAAGGAAAAATTTTAAACTGCATCTTGACTACTAGCAGAGCAGAGCCTACAGCCTCCATTACATTTTTTCAGGACTTTTGGCACAGGGGCCCTTGTAGAAGAGCCCATACCATTCATTAGACATATAAAGTTACATACCATAACTAGTTCTCCCCACAAAGATTATACTCTCACAGTTAAAATAGTCTCAGCTGAACCTATGACTGTTTTTGTAGAGGGTAACATGCTAACAGTGCAAACATAATATTGTCCCAACTACAGTGGATGCTCAGATCTTGTCTGTCTAGACCTTCTGGGGTCCTGAGTACCAGAAAACTCCTGACTACATTCCAAACTAAGATGGCTACTCTTTGCTTCTTACCTATGGTATACAATGATGTGATACAATAAATGAACCCAATGAACCCCTGAATGCTCAGTTTTGCATGTTACACAGTGTAAGGGTGCAGCCCTCAAAATGCACCACATCTGATTCTCCAGAACGTTAGGTGTTGCAACAGTCTTTGAGTGCAAAACTGGAAAAATAAGTCAATTAGTATTCAAAGAAAATGACAACTCATGTAGCAGACAAGTCACTTTACGTTACTCATTGCTAAGACTCTATAGCCTCTGCCTAAGATTGCCCATGCACTTATCTGCTTAATAACATTAGTGGTCTCCTAATCACAAGACAATGAAAAAGAAAAGAAATCTATCACCCTAGTATCACTTCAGCATTCATTTTGTAAGTATTTTGATGAGTTCCAAACTTGATTGTGTATGTGACTTTTAGTAGTTTTGTGCATGTAATTTTACACCCATGAGATTATTATGCATTATAAAATTATATAATTTAACATGTGACACCAAAAGAAATATCCCACATACTAACAGTCAACAAATGTCCTAAACAAAAAGTTAAAATCATTAGCCTAACTATATACAAATTTACCATTTCAAGTTCTTCCTGTAGTGGCCCAAACCACGCAGCAGCAGATAAAGAACTCCAACTATGGATATGAGGAAAACAAAAACAGCACATATCAGAGAGTCTTGTACACCCACAAACTATCTCTGCCTTTATAAAACTATTATCTTGTAAGTAAATGAGTAGGTAGATCATTAATATGACAGGTAGCAAGGTAGAGACAGCATGGTATTCCAAACAAGAGGGATACAAAAGGATAGAGATAATGAAGACAATGGGAGGCAGCTATTCTATTACTGGATCCAGCGTGATAGCATTAAATTACTAGTTGCATAGCTTCATAGCTTCATAACTGATTACCATGTTAGCAGCCCTTGTTGGCCATTTTAAGCCTATCCAATTTTCTTCAAAGATGAGAATCAAACCCTGTACCTTGTGTCTGTAAGGTAAACGCCTTAACTCATTCACTTCAATGGAGCTCAGGAAGTTTGCACTGTAAATGGATGGAGCCTAGGCCTTTTGACAAGAATCAAATCATGTCCTCAAATTTCAAACAAATGTTCATATCTCTGGAACCGTAGGGGTTATGAAAGAATTATTAATGGCAAACTCTCCAGTGCAAACTATTTTTATAGTGATAGCATTCTTTAGGTTCTAGGTCTTAAACCAAAATGTGTAAGTCACAGTAAACACAGTAGCTATTAAGTTTCTAATATTTTGGAAACAACTTACAATATCTCAGCAACCACTCAAGGTACACACATACTGTCAGCTGTATGTTATTCATCTAGCTGAGAGATTCCATATTAGGCTAAGGAGTTCTGTCTGTTACTTTGTTGTTGAGATGTTTAGAAAAATGTGAAAACTATATCTATATAAATTAATATCATAAAAAAAACAGTTAATATTTCTTTACCTGTACTAGACAGAGGTCAAACATTAATGCAGTTGAGTTTGTTATTATGTAAGCTTTAAGAAGACATGTTTTAAAACATGTACATAGCATGGTTTTGGAATTATTGATGCTAATATGAACAAGCAATATTTGATGCCTAGAGGCATCAGTAGGAGTTAACTGCAGATGCACTTGGAGGCGTCACTTGGATTTAATGAGTTAACCATTAAGTCAAACCCCCCAACTTCAATGAAATATATAGGTTCATGTGTAAGTACTAGGCTACCTACCCTTGTGGACCATTTTAAGCTTATCTAATTTCCTTTAGTGAGAATCAAACTTCCCCAATCCATAGTAGATAATATTATGAGTATTGAGACTCACAGCTCCATGTGCATGTATTACCTTAAAGAGCCCCTAGTTAAACTTCATAATACAGAAGCCCAGAGCCCCTAAACGCACCAGGCAGTGGGCTAAATCAATGTCAATCACCTCCAAGCCACTAGTTTCTACACCTATAGGAATTATTGGTCTTTATTTTCATCCATAGTAAGCCTGTTACAGACACGGCTGACACTAAGCTACTAAAATTGCACATATCACAACAAAATAAGAGCCCTCCTCCCCTCAAACAAGGACAACTAATGAGTCATTTATTGTCATTTTCTCAGTGTTCAGTGAACTGATCATGTTATAGTGAAGCAAACTAAGCTAACTGCTGATGAGTGAGTTCATCAATGATAGGTTTGGAAGGCTTGTTGTATTTACATCAGTATACGCAGCCTAAAGTCGAACTACATAGCGTAAAAGGAAAACATACATTGCTCTTTATAAAATATATATTCTTTTGACTTCAAAGCTGTATGATATCAGCGTCAGTATATTTAGAGATCTGAGTTGTGGGGTGATGCTTACTTGTTGAGGGATACGGGGATATAGTCCCTTTGCTGCAAAAAATCGCTTGTTGAATTGTATCTAAGTTGAATATTTTAACACTGTTTTTTTGACTGATGGAGTTCTTGATGGCTTGGAAAGTTGATGATTTAGTTACATTTATTTAGTTTTGAAAAATGAGATCCAATTGATCATTATGGAGCACCAAATGACCCTGTTAAAGCAACTTTAGTTATGGTAAGCCTTGCACAGTAGACAGCACTCTCAAATGTTCCTGATTTTGCAGGCTATACCTGATTTCATATTGTTGCTCTGCTCTCGGATATTGTTTGATTTTCTGGTATATCGCTGAGGATTAAAGTCAATAATGTTCTTGTTTGCTGTTCTTCTTTCAGCTTTTCCTGGTTAGGGGTCGCCACAGTGGAACTCCGGTCCGCTAATGATTGGCAGTAGATTTTTATGGTGCCAAGGTGCCAGCCCGACGCCCAACCTTCAACGAAGGCACGCCCATTCACGCATGTCTTTCGAACACCACTCGACCACGGGGAGGACATGCAGAATCCACACAGAAGGCGCTCCAGCCGAGAAACGAACGGAAGAACCTCTTGCTGTGAGGCGACAAAGGTACCGCTGCACCACCATGGCTTAGAGGATTACAGTACCAGTCATTAATGTTTCACAAGTCGTATTGTTCAAAAATTAATTTTGATATAGAACACGTTGCTTCGCCTTTTAAGTAAATTAGAGTAATATTTTAATAAAATGTCCCTTATTTTTGGTATTTGTCCCCACATTATTTTTGGCTTTGTTTAGAATTCTTGAGCAAAGATGTTGAGAGTTATGTAGCAGATATAAATGCAGGGCACAAGGTAATACAACCTTTTCCCCACCTTATTACTTGTTCACATTTAAAAAACTTCAATGCATATCATAAAAAGAGCATTTAAATCCTTTTAACAGCTATACTGTGCTTATTATGGGGGTCATTGCTACAGACACTGATAATTTTGTTGGAAGAATACTGTGCCATGTACTTTCAGCTCCCAGTTAGGAATGGATGAGTTAAGAATGCCCTACAAGACACCTGAAGAAAATATTCCACCAGAGTGGAGATCTAGTTTAGTGTTTAGAGAATGTCTGAATGCCTGTCAAAGTGGCAGCCTCACAAAATACTCTGGGTAGATACATTTAAGAAATTTTCCAGCTAGTTACAGATCTCCTAGACTGAGCCCTATTCTCCAGTCAGTCTTGTTGTATATGTCTTAACAAAAGATAATGCAATTAGCTAATCATTTAGAAGGGGCACATTCATTGAGAGAATGGCAATGTTTTCATTTCATATAAGAAAAAAACACAACAAACTAGTTTGATTTATAGGTCTGACTATTTCACTGTAGTGACTGAATGACATATTTATTTATTTGTCTGTCAACCAAATGTGTCAGTTGATCCAAAGACCCTTTTCAACCATAAAAGCTAAAGGCGAGGAAATCGTGAGGACTTAAAATAAAATATACATTTATTCAAGCACACACAGCTGTTAAAATGATTATTCAGTATAGATGTATGAACAATACAAAACATGCTTAATTAGCCATTGATAGTTGATCACTGGTAGATATAGTTATAAACTTAGACAAACACAAAGGTAAATATATAAAAACAATATCTACTAATCTATTATGCAGTGTTTAGAATAAGATTATGAATTATAATTTTAATACTGGCAATGTGTTATGAGCGTTAATGGTCATAGGGTAAGCACTGAGCTTAAAATTCCATAAGATGGCTACAGAGGAACACTCAAAAATAAAGTAAGGTATGGTATTTCAAAAGCCAGGTGAATCATCATTTCTAAAAATGCATATTTATACAAATTGCCAAAATATTCCTTTAATATGATTTGAAATCTGGAGAAGTTTGGTCATTTCTTATATCAGATGGAAGCCAATTCCTTCAAGCTATCGATTTCTTGAGAAAAAAAACTCTCTCACTTATAATGACAACAAAGTTAAGCCTTATAAGAGAGACTAAAGCCCCCTTGTTCGTGGGATCTAAGTTAAGAGTTATAGGTTTTGATTACAAGTCTATTAACAAGGAAGGCATTTTCACATGTTCTGCCATTTAAATGTCATCGACAAAAAGGAAAATAGTTCTATAAGAGATTGTAACCAGTTTACTTTATGCCGTAAAAACAATTATGCTCCCTATTAGCTGCAGTAACACTAAATCAGCAAATCTTGTTTCTTGTTAAAGATGGATTGTAGAACTTTGATATTATGGGATGTGGTGAACGCAATGACTAGGAGGGTATACTCCAGGCTGAAAATCAATAGATGACCTCCAACAACTTTGCTGTCTTCATTAATAAGTAAAATGATAAGTCTCTAGCTCAGCTTGTGTCAAACAAGCACTACTAAGAAGAAGGACTCCATGTGGAATTCTAAGGACAAATAGTTAAACTGAGTTTAGTCGTGCCCCTAGTGAGGTAATTAATGGAAAGAGAAAAGATAAGTCCCAGATGAAACCTTTGAGGATCACCACCTTTCAAAATAACACATATATGAGGTAGAGGATGCAAATATAATATGAAAGTGACACATATGTTGTATGTGAGGTAGTCCTTATACTGTTTCAACACTCCTTCAATCCTATGAATTTTAAATTGTTTATCATCAGTGGATGAGGGACAGGTTTGTATACTCTTGCCATATCAACAAAGATGGCTCCTGTTAGAAGCACTTTGTCCATGTTTTGTAAACTGGATAGATGTCATGGTATTGCAAACTTTTCAGAATCCCTGCTGATATAGTTCAGCACCTACAAGTATATAAGTCCAGTGAAGATTTTAGCTACTAGGAACAATGTAGTAATAGGGTAAATCCTGTTGGATAGAGGATAAGGAAATATTAAGGAATGGGAAGATAGCCAGTTTAAAGGGAGGAGGCAGCACACCAGATGGCAGGGACAGTCTAAGGTCAAAGATCTGTAGCACAGCTATGCAGGATGCAGCCATTCTAAAGAACACCCTGTGTACGGGGGTGTTTTGAGACTGATCCTTTCTGTAATGTTTCTAAAGTTGTATGAACAATGATTTATTAAACTTCTCTGAAGTAGAATCACAATTAGGAGAAAAAGCATGCTATTTGAGAGAGGAATGGCTAACAAAGACATGGATGCTGGAAAGGGTAGCTGGACAAACTAGACATTATTTTCAATTAAATTTACAAATCAGTCATTAAAGATAATGGCATTATGGAACATAGCTTTAGATAACATGCTATATAAATCTTTGATAGTTTTCCCAAAAATTTTGGATGGCTCTCCAACTACTGTTTCCTTTTAATATGAAAAGGTCTGGCAGAGTTGGTCACCAATCAACATCTTATTTTAGCAGCATGAAGCTATGAAGGAAACTGGTACCTTTTCTATTCTTCTTCTGGGTAAATAAGCCTAGACTCTTTGCCCAAGGAGTATTTTAAGTCATCATTCAAGGATATACACAAGTTTTAAGTCTCTTCCATTTGCTTGGGAATATTCAGTTGTGAAATCAGGACAATATTAGATGCATGTTCATAGTACAGCTGGCCCCCATTAAATCCTTTTAAGTTTGTGTTGAAATGACCTCCCATAAACATGTACAGAAGAGATTTAGGGTGTTGGAATGACCAGTATCAGATGAAAGGAAAATGGTAACTGATAGCATTCAGAAAAACAAAGAGCCTCCTTCAGTCATAATAGATACTGTTAATGACAGCAGCTAAGAAATATCCAGGCCTTGATCTAAATTATATAGACACATTTGCTAATTAATAATAGTAGCATAATGTTCAAGTATAAAACAATGTTATAGTAGGGTAAAATCATGAAGTATAATTGCCTAAAATGAAGAATAAAGTAAAAATCAGCAGAAAGTAAGGAAATGAGTATTGTACAAAAAGAAAATAAGAAAAAGATTTTACTAAGGTGAAAGAAAAAGATATGAGGTTAGAGGGTGAGAGACAGGAAAAACTGTAGAGCATATGAACCTATTAACCTATGAATCTCTAAAGGGAAGGGAGCAAGGTATTAAGGTGAGGGGAAAAGTGAAGAAGGAGAAAAGTAGATAAAGCAAAAAAAACAGGAATAAGAAATTATGAAAAGTAGTCTCAGTTATGAAGGAGGTATTGTAGTAAATATTCAAAGTGATAATTAAATATTAAATTAGTTTGTGATAGACTATGCAGTAGCTTGGTAACAGAAGTTTTTATTTGAATTTATATTTTATTTTTACACTCTGGGCCAGATTCAGGAAGGCTTACACGGAGTTCAAGAGTAGTGTAAGCCTCCGTGTAAGCCTCCTGATTCAGCAACAGCCCAAATCTCCGTGTAAGAGACAGCTAACACGTCTCTTACACGGAGTGGGCGTGGAAATGCTCAATACCTCATTTGCAGCTCCAAGATATGCAAATGAGGTATGTGAGCGATCCACGAAGCCCAAACCAGTCCGTGTAACGGACGTGTTAGCTGCAGAAATGTACTCAGCTGACAACTGAGTACATTTCTGCAAAACTAAAAACGGAGCTATGTCAGCTCCAAATAAAGGGTGCATTTGTTATATTAAGCATGCCAATGGCCAAATATGTGGCCATTGGCATGAAAAAGTGTTGCAAAAAAAAGTTATATAACTTTTTTTTTTTTCACGGGATATCTGTGTTGAACGGTAGCGCACACCAGCAAACGGGGTGCGCTACCTAAAACTGAAAACCGAAGCTTATAAGCCCACAATTGTGGGATTTATGTATTACATGAAAGTCAATGGAAGGACTTGCAGAGCAAAAACAATATGGCCTCCGTTTAGTGGTTGTCAAGGGGGGGAAGCTCCGTGTAAGATATGTAACTAAGCATTACTAGGCAATCCTATGTAAATGAGGCTTACAATACTGAATCACACTGCCACATAAGTAATGAGCACTTTCTGAGTCGTGTAAGAGTTAGAGAACGGGGAGGAACAGAGTAAGAGGTAGGTGACATCATGGGGGGGAAGGATAGAAAGAAATGTACCAGATTGGAGGGCAATGTAAGGTAAGAGATGACAGACAGACATCAGGGAGGGAGGTGTGTCCCAACAGAACACTGGGAATGTCAAGAAATTGAGGGCATACGCTATCCCTACACTCTAAGTTTCTTGAAATACGTGCATCTTGTGGCGTGCAGCGTGTGAGGCAGGTTCTACTTGTGGGGCGTGTTGCAAACTGTTTACAACGGTTTGCTGGCGTCTGCGTGTGTAAGGCGGTGTCTTGGCGTTTTAGCATGAATCAGCCTAGCTAACACCGTGTAAGGATGTGTGCGCGTGTAACACCGTGTAGGGATGTGTACAGCGTTTAAGTTACTGTGAGCGTGTTTAAGCCGGTGTCCACATTCCTCCTCCTCAGGAAACAGAGAGCAAATACGTAACAACCAAAATACAGGCAAACTGCCAGAAGATACTACTAAAGTTAATTGGTGGAAACAATTAGAAGCAGGCAATTACAGAGGCAGACTAGAAGCCCAACCCAGCACTTAAAACACAACAAAGAGCAGTGCAGGCTGTTTCTCACAAGAGATACTGCCAGAAACTAAGCTATCAGAGTTGAAACCTGAAAAAGCAGAACTCAGAGCAGAAATGCTAGGGGCTGCCATAGCTGTTATAATCAGACATAGGCGAATTGCCGAGGGTGGTGATAATGCAGATGCTGACAGACAACCCAGAGTGAGGAGAAGGAGAAGAGTATACAGGCCTAGGGTCACCTACCATGGGTTACATGAGCTGGAGATAGTAGAGCGCTATAGAGTGGACAGAGAGCTCCTGCAGCAGATTGTTGAGCTGTGCAGGCCACGCCTCACACACAGAACCAACAGAGGGAACCCATCCCAGTGGAAACCAAGGTATGTGCTGGCCTAAGAATACTAGCAACAGGTACCTTTCAGAGACCAACTGGCGATATGATGGGGATATCACAGGCATCAGCCTCCAGGGTACTGCACCAGTTCCTGGATGCCATGTCACCACATGTCAGTGATCATATATATGTCCCTAGTGACCGTGAGGTTGTGGCCAGCAATATCGTCTCTTCCAGCAAATAGCGGGATACCCTGAGGTGCTGGGTGCAATAGACTGCACGCATACGCATCAAGGCACCAGCTGGTGAGCGGGTAGAGTCTACATTAACCGCAAGGGATACCCCTCCATCAACTGCCAGGTCGTGTGCGATGCCCAGGGCATAATAATGAATGTGTGTGCTGGCTGCCCTGGTAGCTACCACGATTCCCACATCTGGCATCTGACGCAGCTGTACCAATCATTTGCCAATGGGGACTTCCCACACGGACACCTAGTGGGGGATGCTGGTTATGCACTTGAGCCGTGGCTGATGACACCCATCAGAAATGCACACACACCCGAACAGGAACGCCATAATGAGGCACACGCACAAACACGCAATATCATAGAGCGTGTGTTTGGGCTGCTCAAGTCACGGTTCCGGTGTCTGGACACGTCTGGTGGAGCTTTGCAGTACACACCAACTACATGTACCCAAATGATCATGATATGTGCTATGCTACATAATATGATCCTGCGGAAACAGCTGCAGCAGGACCAGCACAGGGCTGGGCCAAACATCCCCACCATTGCCAAGGCCACCACAGGCAGGGGTGACTTGGAGGAGGAACAACCTGACCTTGTCCCAGTAGGCAGAAGGAGGCGTGCCCAGTATGCCCTGGCCTTGGCAAAGAGGCAACGCATAGCACATATGCTTGGTCAGTAGGAACACTGGGACTGATACCCACTCTGACTCACTCATACAGTAACAGGGATGCCTAACATGACACAACCTGCTTCCAAATGTACAGGGAGTGTAGTATGTGCATCCGACAGAGGCAGCCCTGCAGCACCATCCGAGGTATGAATGCCATGTGTTAAGTAATGTAATACCATGTATCATATGCACACCTGAGGACCATGACTAACATCCACCCTCACCAATCATAAACCACAAAAACACAAACCCACCTCATAGCTATCACAAGGGATAGGAACCTAGATGTAATGCTACCCAATGCCAAAGGTATAAACAGCAAGATGTGTGCAGTGTAAATGCACACAGTATAGGGAATGCACATATCAGTGCTGTAATAGAAAACAGGGTCAAAGCGCACATCAGCACCCTGACACTACCAGGGTCACACCTCATACAGTGATGTACATGTGCAAAAACATGGAACAAGATACAAAATGAGGGTGACTACCAATAAATGGCATGGATAACCACACACCCCTGTTGTTACCACAACAAGAAGCAACATGCATTAGCCATGGTCAAACACCAATGGCTAAAACTGACTACTACTATATAGCTTGCTGCAGACCACTGTCCTAATAGCAGCAACTGCCCCAGGCCTATGTTCACAGGTTCACAGGTTCATACTAGGCTATCTGCCCTAGGGCATTTATAAGCCTAGACCAGAGTTCCGTGGAGTCTGCCGCACCTTCACTCCGACGGATAATTTGCCCATTATATTGCTGTGCCTCTGACAAGCAGTGATACTGAGGTTATCCCTGGGGCATACCTGCAATCTCCCATCCATTGATTAAGATCTCACTTGAACAAAGCCAGTGAGGTACTCAGCCTCACATGTACCAGGATGTTGTTCCACAGCATAGGGACTCTCTGGTTGAAGAATCTGTCCCTCCAGCACATCCTATTAATATCTGTGTTGAGGTTTAAATCTCCTGCCACTGTAGTTCTGATGGATGTACAGGTCTTGAGGTGAAGCGTGTACATTAACTCAGGTTTGGACATGGCCTTGGATGTCAGGCACAGGTCACCTCTGAGCAGACGGTAAGTCACGGAATCAAGCTGGAATTCCTCCAGTCGGGCAGCATAAGAAATATGTTTGAGACCCTTTCTCCTCCTGTCGAGGAATCTGTGGGCCCATCCAATTGCCATAGGTGTCGGGTCATATACATGCTGTATGGGGCATTGCACTCAATCAATGGTCCAATGAGTGAAGAGTACAGGGGAACAATGACCTCCCTGGATCTAGATGTGAATCCCTGCATGATGAGGTGGGCAATGTAGAAGTTCTACCTAACTACCCTGGCAACGTGAGTGTCAAACAAAGGTTACTCTCAACCTGGGTGCCCAGGTCCCTGATAACCTCCTGTGTGCTTAGAGGATTGCCACCTACATGGGAACTAGTGGTAACCTTGTTCTTCCCAAAGGGTACGGCTATGCATTGTTCAGTGTGTAATGTAAGGCCATGGCTCTGGCACCAGTTATCCGTGACTATGACACCCTTCTGAAGGATGTCTGTGTCAGATGGGTGTCCAACTATGGTTCCCAGTCTGCAGTCATCTTCAAACTTTGTCAGCCATAATCCTGCTGTGTTTGCTTGTACTTCTGAAAAGTAGATGCTGAGCAATAGTGGGCCCAGGACTGAGCCCTGTGGGACACCACTTGTGACAGTTGTGGAGTGTGACATGGCACCAGCAAGTCTGAACCTGTCTGTTCTGTCACGTAGCCGGTTTGCAACCCATCCTGTGATGTATGGGTTCACATTTTAGCTGGTGATGTTTTCAATGATACCCAAGTGGGGTATTGTGTTGAAAGCCTTTGCCAGGTCAAGGTAGGCTGTGTGGAGTGCCTTGCCCTTGTCAATGGCCTTGGTGTCTGTTATGAAACAGTCAACCAAGTTTAAAAGGCATGATCTGCCCTCAACAAAGCCTAACTGGGTTGGATCTAATGTCTGCAAGTCCCCTATGTCCTCATCTATGACTTCCATTATGATCTTCTCCATAGCTTAGCAGACCCTGCTTGTCAAGCTGATGGGATGGTAGTTTCCGTGGTCGGTGGAGGCACCCCATGTGAAGTGGGTCCACCATTGACATATGCCACTCCTTGGGAACATATCCTGACTTGAGGCTAAGATCATACAGCTGCCCTGACTGCGGGTTGAATTCTTGAGTGAGTTCATGGAGCACAAAACCAGGGACACCATCTGGTCCCATGGATGCTGCGTCCTTTCCCTTGGATAGAGCAGTTCCCACCTGAGCATTTGAGATGTTTGGGGGGCTACAATCCTCTTTCATACATATCTCTCCAGTTGTGGTGGAGGGGTGGGTGGAGCAATCTGCACTGAACCTGTCAGCCAGTATGTTGGCAATGTCTATAGGTTCAGTGATATTTACAGCATTCTGAGCCTATTCTGAGCATATCTGGGAGTTTCCTCCCAGGTGTGTAACGTATCTATAAAAGGCCTCATTGTTGTCCCGTGAGCCCTTAGTGGGTTTACTCCCAATATTCGCCTTGGATGATTTCATGGGGAACTCAGTGTTTCACCTATATTGAGCAGGGGTGTCTACCCTTCCACGGATATCGCTCTATCTTGTAGTACCTCCTTCCTTGTGTTGTAGTGCTTGTTTATGGCTGAGGTCCACCACACTGGACGCTTGCCTCTGGTACAACGAGTCTGTGTTTTGTTTGGGATTGCCTCATCCATGCAGTCTTGAAGGTGCTGGTAGAAGGCAGTTGTAAGTGATACAGTGGCTTGGGTAATGGTGTCTGCTGGCTTGGGGGCTTTGAAAGAGACCACAACAGTCATTAGAAGTGTGTAGTCGGCTTCTGAGAGGTTCTGCACTGTGGTCTTTTCTATCTGGGGTGGAGGTGGGATGTGGACTTCCACTGAGAGTAGGTCATGATCTGATCTCACCAATGATGGGTATACCTCTGGTGTTGAACATTGTGAGCCCATGTTTGTGATGATGAGATCTACTATGTTGTCTCCTCTTGTGGGGATGGTGACTAGTTCTTCCATGGCATGTGAGTGTATGAACTGTAGGAACCTGTGGCTAGAGTGTTGTGGCTGTAGTACTGATCCCAGTCTATATTTGGATAGTTGGGATCACCCAGTGTGATGGTGTTTGCAGGTACATGTATCCCCGCCACTGTTTTCATGAAAGCTCTGTGAGCGCAGGTAGGTTGTGTGGACTGTGTAGCCCTCATCAACGGCTCTACTGACAGTTTCAAAGTAGTCAACTTGGTGCAAAACGCAGGATCTGCACTGTACAAAGCTGAATTGGGTGTGATCAAGGGTCTGTAGGACACCAATGTCTCTGTGTGGAAGCTCCATAATGACCCTTCACAAAGCTTTGCAGACAAGGCTGTTTAAGCTTGTGTGGTGGTAGCTGCCAGGGTCTGTGGAGGCATCTCCTTTGTGGAGTGGGACCACTGTTGCCGTACGCCAGTGTTCAGGTACAGATCCTGTAGCAAGGCTAAGGTTAAATAGGATCTGCATATACAGGTTTATCTCCATCTGTAGTTCACATAGCATGCAACTGGGGATACCATCAGGTCCCATTGATGCTGTGTACTCGTCTCTGCTGACTGCGGCTCTCACATGGACATCCAGGATGACAGTGAGGTTACATACAGCTGTGATAACTATCATGTCTTGGGGGTGAGGGGGGGGGTACATTGCACTGAACTGGTCTGCCAGGGTGTCAGTAATATCTGTCAGGTCCCTGGGATATAAGTTGTTGTGTACCAAATCTGAGCATATATGAGGGTTCCCACCCAGGCGTCAGACATAACTGAAGAAAGCAGTGTGGTTACCTTCATCGTCTGTGGTGATTTATGTCCCCAAGTTGAACTTGGGTGTCTTTATGTGAGAATGTAGCTTTCTACTACTGCTGATCACAGCTGCCTTACATTCTGGAGATGTAGCTCTGTCTTGCATTAGTATCCTTCATCTGTTATACAGGTTGTTTATGGCTGGGGTCCACCAGACAGGCCACTTTCCCTTGGTGGTGAAGGTGTCATTCTCATTTGTGATTGCATGGTCCATGCTTACTCGGAGATGTCCGCAGAAAGTGTCTGTGCAGGAGTCACCATTGTGTGTTGTGGTTTCCACTGGCCCAGTGGGCTTAATGGATACCATCTCAGTCCGAAGAAGTGTGAAGTCAGCTTCTGAGCTGTTTGTCACTATACCCTGGTATCATACTAGCACTGACACAGGTGTAAACAATTCCCCAGAATCCATCAAACAAAATGGACATGCAGGCTTACAGATGCCCTAGGGGGGTAGCCTAGTATGAACCCATTATGATACAGATTGTACAGGACACTACAGATAACCCCAAGGCTGTTGCAAATGATGGTAGTAAGCATGTTGTTGATTCCTGGATATGCTCCGGATCACACCGATATTACAAACAACATACCAGACACACACAGGTATGGCCAACAGACATCCTGACATGTGCAGTGCAAACCCCCCCCCATAATGCCAAATACCTTCCCCAGCAGACTGCCGCCTCCCTGACATTATGTCACCCTTACCACAGGGTATGCACTCCAAAGAGCAGTGTACAACAACAGTGGGTGTTCTCAACAAAGGTGTCTCCTGAATGGATAGGAAAAACAACCACCACAGAATCATGAGAGGTTTGGTCTGCACAGCTATGGAAAGGACCAGCATGTACCACAGACATAATGATATTGTGGATCTATTGACACCCGACCCTACCCAGTGTGGGTTTACAAAGTGCAGACCCCACCCCTAAACATGTGTGACTCAGTTGAAACAGTACTTGAAGTCAGTGATGAGGGCAATGTGGTCCACACAGTGTTGCCGGACCTTGCAAAGCCTTCTGTACAATACCCTATGTGTTCCGTATAGATTTGCTCACCAGCTGATATATACACCCCAATGTCATGGGAGGGTTGCAAACCAGACCAACGACAGAACTGACATGGTCAGACATGCAGCAGCCATGTCAGACTACAAACCACATATAACAGGCATCCCACAAAGCTTGGTCCTGGGACCTTCACCATCTGGTATATATGCCCCATAGGTACAGGCCAACAAGTAAGGACTGTGCTGGAACATGTTTGTAGAGGACAACAAGCCGCCTGACATATCTGATACACCAGCTGACACAAGCATCCCATAAAAGGGCCACATAGAAACAGACAGCTGGTGCCATAGCCATGTCAGCATGTTAAATGGTGAAAACAGTATAGTCAGCCTCTGTGGATAATCCAGTAAGTGACCACCAATTCCCACATAGGTGTCGACCCATGACATTCCTAACATGTAATGCCAGAATGGGGACACAAGGTGATAGATATCCTGCATTGGACAAAAATGTGGCTGTAGGGTTAACAGCAACAATCCATATACCAACCTAATCATGAGGGTTATGACATCTAGCTAAGGGGAGGTCATTGTGGTTTTGCAGTTATCTTTCAGCAGCATTACAAATGACCACAACAGCGCCTGTGTGGTGTACCTCAGCAGATAGATTCAGCAACTGTAAAGTCCACAACAGTACCTCACCAGGAGTATCAAAGAGCTGGAACACATGTAATGTGTCGCCTGATTAAACAGAATGCAGTTACACACACTGCCATGCTGGCCACCCAGACACAAGCTGTGCCTGATGTAGAAAGCCATGTCCAAGCTGTCAGCAATGCACATGCCGTACCTTGTACAATGTGAATGGCAGGGAGATATGCACATGAGGGACCTGAACCCCAGCACTGACATACATAGGACAAGCTGTACTGCATTATCCATAACACAGAAGCCACCACCACGCATGAGTAAACTACCAGTACAGGTTATCCATAGAGTCAGTCATTTATTCTACTCAACAGGGATCCTAACGAGTGGATGGGAGATGGTAGGTATACCCTGGGTATCAATGTTGTGTCACAGGTAGACAGAGGCACAGTATACAAAACAAGACATATGTCATGCCAAACTGCACTTATGATGTGTTGATGGACAAACACACTATCCAATAACCATTACAAATGGCCTTGGGCACATCGGTAGTGTTTGCCAATGTACACCCATGTTGTGGAATACACTACTGCAGTTGGTTGAGGCCGTTGTAAGTAGTTCACATCTGAACATAATGCAACATGGTCAGATAGGTTCATAGGTTCATACTAGGCTATCTGCCCCAAGGCAGTTCTAAGCCTAGTCCAGAGTCTGGTTGCGTACGCCACCCCTTATATGGAAACAGTACTGTGCCCATTAGTTTGACGTGCCTGTCTCCAGCAGTGACACAGTGACGATCCACGGGTAAACCTATGATTTCCCATCCACAGGTCAGGATACCTCTTGAACAGAGCCAGCAAGGTGCTGTGACTCACATGGACCGTGATTGTATTCCACAGCATAGGAGTCTCCGGTGATAAATCCACCCTCCAACATGTCCAATGTACATCCCTGCTACGGTGTAAGTCACTTGCACTATTGGTTCAGGTGGATCTGAAGATTTTGAGGTGGAGCATGTCCATTAATCCCTGGTTGGACATGCTTGCATGTCATGCACATGTCACCTCTAAGCAGACAGTATGTGACTGAATAGAGCTGTAGTGTTTCCAATCTGGCAGCATATGACAGATGTTGGAGACCCTTTATCCTTTGTTGGGGACATTCAGGGTCTCCCCACTTGCTGCAGATGTCAGGTGAGATACATCCAGATAAGGCAGTGTACCAGATCACCGGTCCGATAAGTGAAGAGTACAGGGGAACAATGACCCACTAGATCTGGATGTGGATCCCTTCCTGATCATGTGGACAATGTAGAAGGTCCTACTAGCCACTTTAGCAATGTGAGTGTCATCAGAACAGTGACTGTCAACCTGGGTCCCCAGGTCCATGATAACCTTCCCTGTGCTTAGAGGATTGCCACCTATATGGTAGCTTGGGGTTACCTTGCTTTCCTGAAGGGTATGACTACACATGTTTTGCAAGTTGACTTCAGGCCATGGCTCTGGCACCAGCTATCAGTGTCCATGAGCCCCTTCTGAAGGATATCCGTGTCTGATGCACTGTCCACTATGGCACCCAGTGTGCAGTCATCTGCAAACTTTGTCAGCCAAAGTCCTCCCATGTTGGACTGTACTTCTGAGAAGTAGATAACAAACAATAGGGGGCCAAGGACTGAGCCCTGTGTGAGACCACATGTGACTGGCATGGTGTCTGACATAATGCCAGCAACTCTAACCCTGTGGGTCCTGTCTGTAAGACAGTTTGAAACCTGATCTTGTGACATATGGGTGTACATTTCTGTTGGTAGGGTTTCCTACAATACCTGAGTGGGGTATTGTGTTGAAAGGGTTTTCAAGGGCAAGGTAGGCTCTATGGACTGCCTTTCCCTCATCAATGGCCTTAGTTACTGTTTTGATAATGTCAACCAAGTACAAAAGGCATGACTTGCCCTTGATCAACACAAACTGGGACAGGTACAATGTCTGCATGTCCTCCATATCTTTCTTCATGAGCTCCATTATGATCCTCTCCATAGCTTTGCAGACTACACTTGTTAAGCTTATGGGGCAGTAATTACCAGAGTCCATAGAGGCACTGCCTTTGTGCAGACATGCACAACTGGACCCTAAAGAGGCTGTTGTGCACAGTATGGAAATGTAAATCAGTGATAGGACTAAAGCCCAGGATAATGTCCACCACAGTGAAAGTACTGAACCACTACACTATACAGTACAACAGTGCTAGGTCAGTATGAATGGATGTTAACAATTGTATGCAAAGTATCCCATGCAAAAGCTGCAGGCACAGTATAATCCCTGTTGTGTTCACAGGAAGCATCTGGACAGTAACTACACAACATGTCACAGAACACACAACCTTAAACAGGAGTTATTTGTTGGAGTTCACACTCATCCACAACTGTGATGGGCTGCATAGTTCAACATATGGAAAGCTCACACTGGGCATGCTCACACACTTTGATAAATGAGACATCATTCACACAACATGCCATGGGAAGGCTGAAGTGGGCATGCTCACACACTTAGTTCAAATGTTCCTCTTAACAACTGTGAAAACACACCACAGGATGCACATTCCCCATTCCAAACAATGAAGATGTCAGCACCCTATAAGTAGATCATTAGAAATGCTACCTCCCAGTAATCCGAATAGCGCGCTCTGCTAATGCGTCTGTCTCTAGGTTCATAACATAGTTAGGTAGGGGTTTGAATCCAGCAAGTGGCATGTGTGTGTGTGAATGGGGGTAAGTGTCTGTATAAGTGTGTATGAGAAGCACATCCCTTTTGGCAACTGTGGAAACACACCACACGGAGCTCATTCCACTTTCTAAACACTGATGATGTCAGCACCCTATAAGTAGATCAACTGAAATGAAATCTCCTAGAAATGTGAATAGCGCGCTCCGCTAATGCGTCCGTCTCTAGTATCATAATGTAATTAGGTAGGGGTTTGAATCCTGCTACGGGAATGTATGTGTGTTAGTATGAGTGGGGTTTGTGTGTGTGCATAATGCTGTGGAGGGAAGGTGCCTTTTGCCAACTGGGAGAACACACTACAGGGTGCACATCCCTCTTCGTAAACACAGATGATGTCAGCACCCTCTAAGTACAGCATTGGAAAAGATTGCTCCTACTAATGCAAATAGCACACTCTGCTAATGTGTCTGCCTTTAGAGTCATAACACATCTAGGTAGGGGTTTGGACCTTGCAAATGGAATGTATGCGTTTTACTGTGGGTGGGGTTGGTGTGTGTGCACAATGGCGGGGGTGGGATGTCTCTTTTGCCAAATGGGGCTATGCACTGCAGGGTGCACATTTCCCTTAACAAACAGTGATGTTGACAGCACCCTGTACAAACAGAACAACAACACAGAAGGTGTTGTTACCAATGATGCATGTAAGGTTACACTTCAAGTAATGTCCACAAAACAAAGTAGGATAAACAAATGCTCCTTTTACTCTATCCAAACAACATGGCAACAGACAACTGACACTACTCAGTATAGTGCTACATGCTACTGTAACATGCAGATGTACCAGAATATACCTAGATAGTGTTTTGAAGCCTGAATGTGGCAAGTGTGTGGATGTGTTATGTTACTGTGTGTGCATTTCCGTATGGAAAACATGTTTGAGATATTGGCAATATTGTTGCAGACAGTTTAGGTGCAGATATCCCCCCCCCCATTCTCCTACACAACTGGAATTAGTTATCACAGATGACTGTAACCTCCCTATCCTCTCACATGTCCAGGTGAGGGCCACCCTCAACATTGCAGGACACATAGCATCACTGTTACAGAATGGTATCCCTGGATGTGTGCTACATTCACCCCAGGAGGACATGGCACCACATTACAGACTGATATTACTCCTGGCCATACTACAGGATGTGTACCTGAAGAGTGCCATACATACACAGTGGTCCCACACCAATGAGGAGTAACCTCTACTGACCCTGGTATGTACTGCATCATATGCACAACTGGCCTTCTGTTCTAAGCTACGGAAGTGTCACGTATGGGCAACATGTACAGCAATATTACATATGTGTATATTTCAGGACTATGCACACAAAACCTATCTCATGGACAGAGCTATAGATAGTGAACTATGATACATTTGGAGGTGTCACAGTAAACACAGTATTAACCTGCTACTTTGCATTACCTGTGTTTGTGGCAGCTGTTGCTGTGTCAGTGGTGCTTGCTTGCTGCTTGCTGTTTGCTACTCATGGTTTTGCTGCTGGCTGTCTGTATATTTTCTCTTCTCTCTCTTTCTCTCTCTCTCTCTCTCTCTTTCTCATTAGGTCTGTGCAATGACTGTATTGCATGAGTGGAGTGTGGGTACTGAATGCTTTTGTAGGTATCTGCATAGGTCCATGTGATGGCCCTTGCACCAATTGTAAGGCAGCATTTGCTAATTGCATGCAGCCAGGTGTGTGTTGATTGCATGTCTCACTGTGATTTCAGGACACTGCTATAAAAAGGTATGTGAGATAGGCGTAGCCCTTTCAGATTGTAAGGCGTGGACGATGCTGGTATGCTGTTGACAGTGTTCTGTGAGTGTGAAGGTTAGTATGGGAATCCAGTGATTTGGCCATTAAAACTTTGCCTCACATGCTTTGGATGGTACATCTCCTATATTGCCTTTATACTAATTCCTACTATTGACTGTTATATTTATTTTAGCAGAGTGCTTTTGTATGGCTGTCATGGCTTAGTGGTAGGTCATACAGACGAATGTTACCAAGGTCCTGGGTTCGAGACTGGCAGTGGGAATATATTTTTGTCTCCAGACTTTCAAAATGAGTACAAGACATGTCAATCAAAGTGCCATAAAGGCACTTTTAAGCACTTTAAACCAGGTCTGCACTCATTAGCATGAATGAAGAAGGATGCGTGCCCAGTATGGCTTGGCCTTGGCAAAGAGGCAAGGCATAGCACATATGTTTGGTCAGTAGGAACACTGGGACTGATACCCGCTCTGACTCACTCATACAGTAACAGGGATGCTTAACATGACACAACCTGCTTCCAAACGTACAGGGAGTGTAGTATGTGTATCCGACAGAGGTGGCCCTGCAGCACCACCTGAGGCATGAATGCCATGTGTTAAGTAATGTAATATCATGTACAATATGCACACCTGAGGACCCCAACTAACATCCATATCCACTCATATGACCCTGTGGATACAGCTGCACATCATACAGTGATGTACATGTGCAAACACATGGAACAAGATACAAAATGAGGGTGACTAGCAATACATAGCATGGATAACCACGCACCCATGTTTGTACCACAACAAGAAGCAACATGGAATAGCCATGGTCAAAACCAATGGCTAAAACTGACTACTACTATATAGCTTGCTGCAGACCACTGTCCTAATAGCAGGAACTGCCCAAGGCCTATGTTCACAGGTTCATACTAGACTATCTGCCCTAGGGCATTTATAAGCCTAGCCCAGAGTTTTGTGGCTTCTGCCACCCGTGCAAGTTGATGGATAATATGCCCATTATTTTGCTGTGCCTCTGTCAAGCAGTGATACTGAGGTTATCCCTGGGGTATACCTGCAATCTCCCATCCATTGGTCACAATCTCACTTGAACAAAGCCAGTGAGGTGCTCAGCCCCACATGTACCAGGATGTTGTTCCACAGCATATGGACTCTCTGGGTGAGGAATCTGTCCCTTCAGCACATCCTATTAATATCTGTGTTGAGGTTTAGGTCTCCTGCCCTTGTAGTTCTGATGGATGTAGAGGTCTTGAGGTGAAGCATGTTCATTAATCCTGGGTTGGACATAGTCTTGTATGTCAGGCACAGGTCACCTCTGAGCAGACAGTAAGGCGACTGAATACAGCTGGAATTCCTTCAGTCGGGCAGCATAAGAAATATGTTTGAGACCCTTTCACCTCCTGTCGAGGAATATGTGGGCCCATCCAATCTGAATGGGGCATTGTATGCAATCATTGGTCTGATGAGTGATGAGTACAGGGAACAGTGACCTCCCTTGATCTAGATGTGAATCACTGCATGATGAGGTGGCCAATGTAGAAGGCCTTCCAAACTACCCTGGCAATGTGAGTGTCAAACAAAATGTCACTGTCAATCTGGGTGCCCAGGTCCCTGATAATGTACATTGTGCTTACAGGATTGCCACCTACATGGGAAGTAGTGGTAACCTTGTTCTTCCTGAAGGGTATGGCTATGCATTGTTTAGTGTGTAATGCAAGGCCATGGCTGTGGCACCAGTTAGCCGTCTCTATGAAACCCTTCTGAAGGATGTCTGTGTCAGATGGGTTTCCAACTATGCTTCCCAGTTTGCAGTCATCTTCAAACTTTGTCAGCCATAATCCTCCTGTGCTTGCTCGTACTTCTGAAAAGTAGATACTGAACAAATGTGGTCCCAGGACTGAGCCCTGTGGGACACCACTTGTCACAGCTCTGGAGTGTGAACTGGCACCAGCAACTTTGACCCTGTGTGTTCCGTCACTTAGCCAGTTTGCAACCCATGCTGTGATGTATGGGTTCACAATTAAGCGGGTGATGTTTTCAATGATACCTGAGTGGGGTATTGGTTGAAAGCCTTTGCCAGGTCAAGGTAGGCTGTGTGGACTGCCTTGCCCACGTCAATGGCCTGGGTGAGTGTTTTGAGAAAGACAAACAAGTTTAAAAGGCATGATCTGCCCTTGACAAAGCCAAACTGGATTGGACCCAATGTCTGCAAGTCCCCTATGTCTTCATTTAGAATTCCCATTATGATCCTCTCCATAGCCTAGCAGAACAGGCTTGTCAAGGGGATGGGATGGTAGTTTCTGGGGTTGGTGGAGGCACCACCTTTGTGAGGTGGGTCCACCATTGATGTATGCCACTCCTTGGGAACATATCCTGAGGTGAGGCTAACATTAAACAGCTGCCCTAACTGCGGGTGTAATTACTCATTGAGTTCATGGAGCACACAACCGGGGACACCATCAGGTCCCATGGATAAAGTGTTTTCTGCCTTGGATTGAGCAGTTCCCACCCCAGCAGTGGAGATGTTTGGGCGGCTAAAATCCTCTGGTGTGCATACCCCCCCAGTTGGGGGGAGGGGGGGGGAGAAATCTGCACTGAACCTGTCAGCCAGTATGTTGCCAATGTCTGTAGGTGCAGTGATATCAACATCATTCTGAACTAAGTCTGAGCATATCTGGGAGTTTCCTCCCAGGTTTCAAACATAGGTAAAAAGGCCTCATGATTGTCCCTGGAGTCCTGAGTGGGTTTACTCTCTAAACATGCCTCGGATGATTGTATGGGGGAACCCAGCGTTTTACTCACAATGAGCAGGGGTGTCTTCCCCCATACGGATTACACTCTATCGTGTAGTAGCTCCTTCCTTGTGTTGTACAGCTTGTTTATGGCTAGGGTCCACCAGACTGGATGCTTGCCTGTGGTACAAAGAGTCATCATTATTTTGGATTGCCTGAACCATGCAGTCCTGGAGGTGCTGGTAGAAGGCATTTCTAAGTGATACAGTGGCTTGGGTAATGGTGTCCGCTGGCCTGGGGGCCTTGAAAGAGACCACACCAGTGCTCAGAAATGTGAAGTCGGCATTTGACAAGGTCTTCACCGTTTCCTTTCCCATCTGGGGTGTGGGTGGGATGTGGACTCCCACTGAGAGTAGTCCATGATCTGATCTCACCAATGATGGGTATACATCTGGTGTTGAACAGTGTGACCCCATGTTTGTGATGATGTGTTCTAGTATGTTGCCTCCACTTGAGGGGATTGGGACCAGTTGTTCCATGGCATTTCAGTGTATGAACTCTTGGAACCTTTGTGTTAGAGTGTTGTGGCATGATTAGTGATCCCAGTCTATATGTGGATAGTTGGAATCACCCAGTAGGATGGTGTTTGGAGATACATTTATCCCCTTCAGTGTTTGCAGGATAGCTGTGTGAGGTACCTGAGTTTGAGCGGGTGGCATGTAACATGCTACAAACTGCAGAGCAGTCTTGCCTACGGTCACTGGCACCTGGATGGTCTCCGATGCATAGTGTGTTGCCACCAACCATGAGGTGAGGGTGTCCTTGATGAATATGGACACCCACCATCCTTCTTGTTGTTGTCGGGATGCTGGTGCGGAATGCATGAGATGAGGTAACACCCGATAGTGCTGGGGTGCTGTCAGAAACTGTGAACCAGGTTTCAGGCACACAACAGACATCAATGTGCTACATACTGAGAAGGGCATAGAGTGTGTGCAGCTTGAGGTAGAGACCTTGGGCATTGAGCAGCATCAGCCGTAGTGTCTTTCCTTTACTGTGTTCTAGGGTGGTAGGTGTAGAATCCTATTTCCAGTTGTGATTGTATGGTCCATGCTGTCTGACATCTAGCTAAGGGAGGTCATTCTGGTTTTGCAGTTATCTTTCATCACCAGTAGAAATTACCACAACAGCCCCTGTGGGGTGTACCTCATGCATACACATCCAGCACCTGTAAAGTCCACAACAGTACCTCACCAGGAGTATGACAGAGCCGGAACACATGTAATGTGTAGTCTGATTAAACAGAGTGCAGCTCCACACACTGCCATGATGTCCACCCAGATGCAAGCTGTGCCTGACGTAGAAAGCCATGTCCAAGCTGGAATCAATGCACATGCTGCACCTTGTACAATCTGAATGGCAGGTAGCTATGCACATGAGGGAACTGAACCCCAGCACTGACATATATAGGACAGGCTGTACTGCATTATCCAAAACACAGAAGCCACCCCCACACGAGTAAACTAACACTACAGGTTGTCCATAAAGACACTGGTTGAGTCCCCTCAACAGGAATCCTAATGAGTGGATGGGAGATGGGAGGTTTACCCTGGGTATCAATGTTATGTCACAGGTAGACAGAGGCACAGTATACTAAACAAGACATATGACATGTCAAACTACGCTTACAATGTGTTGATGGACAAACACATTCTCCGACTAGCATTAGGTCAAGATACCTCTTGAACACAGCCAGCAAGGTGCTCTGCCTCAAATGGACCAGGATTGTATTCCACAGCATAGGAGTCTCCGGTGATAACTCCATCCCTACAACATGTCCAACATACATCCCTGCTAAGGTGTCAGTCACCTGCACTAGTGGTTCAGGTGGATCTTCTGAGTCTGAGGTGGAGCATGTCCATTAATCTCTGTTTGGACATGGCCTCGCATGTCAGGCACATGTCACCTCTAAGAAGACGGTATGTGAGTGAATAGAGTGTGAGTGTCTTCAATCTGGCAGCATATGACAGCTGTTGTGGTTCCTTGATCCTTTAGGTGGGGACAGTCAGGGTGTCTCCAATTGCTGCAGATGTTGGGTGAGATACAGCCAGAATAGGGCATTTGACTTGATCACCGGTCTGATAACTGAAGAGTACAGGGGAACAATGACCCACTAGATCTGGATGTGAATCCCATCCTTATCAGGTGGGCAATGTAGAAGGTCTTCCTAGCCACTTTAGCAATGTGAGTCTCAGAAGAATGGCGACTGTCAACCTGGGTCCCCAGGTCCGTGATAACCTCCTCTGTGCTTAGAGGATTGCCACCAATATGGTAGCTTGGGGTCACCTTGCTTTTCCTGAAGGGTATGTCTACACATGTTGTGCACTCTGACTTCAGGCCATGGCCCTGGCACCAGCTATCAGTTACTGTGAGTCCCTTCTGAAGGATATCTGTGTGTGATGCACTGTCCACTATGGTGCCCAGTGTGCACTCATCTGCTAACATTGTCATCCAAAGTCCTCCCATGTTGGCCTGTTCTCATGGGAAGTACATGACAAACAATGGTGGCCAAGGACTGAGCCCTGTGTGACACCACCTGTGACCAGCCTGGAGTCTAACATAGTGCCAGCAACTCTAACCCTGTGGGTCCCGTCCCTAAGCCAGTTTGCAACCCATCTTGTGACATATGGGTTTACATTTCAGTTGTGAGGTCTTTCCACAATACCTGAGTGGGGTATTGTGTTGAAAGTGTTAGCAAGGCCAAGGTAGGTTGTATGGACTGCCTTTCCCCAACAATGGCCTAAGTGACCAATTTGAAGATGTCAACCCAGTACAAAAGGCATGATCTGCCCCTGACCAAGCCAAAATGGGATGGGTACAATGTCTGCATGCCCCTATATCTTTGTTTATGAGCTCAATTATGATCCTCTCCATAGATTTGCAGACTACACTTGTTAAGCTTATGGGGCAGCAATTAACAGGGTCTGTAGAGGCACTGCCTTTGTGCAGATGTGCACAACTGGACCTTAACCAGCCTGTTGTGCACACTATGGAAATGTAAATCAGTGATAGGACTGAAGCCCAGGATACTGACCACCACAGTGAAAGTACTGAAACACTACACTAGACAGTGCTACAGTGTTAGGTCAGTATGAACGGATGTTGACAATTGTGTGCAAAGTATCCCATGCAAAACCTGCAGGCACAGTATACTCCCAGTTTTGTTCACACAAAAGCATTCGGACAGTAACTACACAACATGGCACAGAACACACAACCATAAAATGGAGGTATTTGTTGAAGGTCACACTCATCCACAAATGTGATGGGCTGCAGAGTTCAACATATGTAAAGCCCACACTGGGCATGCTCACACACTTAGATAAATGAGACATCTTTCACACAACATGCCACAGGAAGGCTGAACTGGGCATGCTCACACACTTGGTCCAAATGTTACCCCTAGCAAATGTGAAAACACACCAGAGGATGGTCGTCCCCCTGTCTAGACACTGATCATGTAAGCACCCTATAAGTATATTGGAGAAAAGGATTCTCTCAGTAATCCGAATAGCGCGCTGTGCTAATGCGTCCGTCTCTAGTGTCATAACATAGTTAGGTAGGGGTTTGAATCCAGCAGGTGGCAAGTGTGTGTGAAGGGGGGTAAGTGTGTGTGTAAGTGTGTATGAAAGAAACATCCCTTTTGCCAACTGGGAAAACACACCACAGGATGATCATTCCACTTTCTAAACTCTGATGATGTCAGCACCCTATAAGTATATCAGGGGAAAGGACTTTCCCCAGTAATGCGAATAGCGCGCCGTGCTAATGCGTCCATCTCTAGTGTCATAACATAGTTAGGTAGGGGTTTGAATCCGGCAGATGGCAAGTGTGTGTGAAGGGGGTAAGTGTGTGGGTATGAAAGAAACATCCCTTTTGGCAACTGGGAAAACACACCACAGGATGATCATTCCACTTTCTAAACTCTGATGATGTCAGCACCCTATAAGTATATCAGGGGAAAGGGCTTTCTCCAGTAATGCGAATAGCGCGCTGTGCTAATGCGTCCGTCTCTAGTGTCTTAACATAGTTAGGTAGGGGTTTGAATCCAGCAGATGACAAGTGTGTGTGAAGGAGGTAAGTGTGTGGGTATGAAAGAAACATCCCTTTTGGCAACTGGGAAAACACACCACAGGATGATCATTCCACTTTCTAAACTCTGATGATGTCAGCACCCTATAAGTATATCAGGGGAAAGGACTTTCCCCAGTAATACGAATAGAGCGCTGTGCTAATGCGTCCGTCTCTAGTGTCTTAACATAGTTAGGTAGGGGTTTGAATCCAGCAGATGACAAGTGTGTGTGAAGGGGTAAGTGTGTGGGTATGAAAGAAACATCCCTTTTGGCAACTGGGAAAACACACCACAGGATGATCATTCCACTTTCTAAACTCTGATGATGTCAGCACCCTATAAGTATATCAGGGAAAGGACTTTCCCCAGTAATGCGAATAGCGGCTGTGCTAATGCGTCCGTCTCTAGTGTCTTAACATAGTTAGGTAGGGGTTTGAATCCAGCAGATGACAAGTGTGTGTGAAGGGGGTAAGTGTGTGGGTATGAAAGAAACATCCCTTTTGGCAACTGGGAAAACACACCACAGGATGATCATTCCACTTTCTAAACTCTGATGATGTCAGCACCCTATAAGTATATCAGGGAAAGGACTTTCCCCAGTAATGCGAATAGCGCTGTGCTAATGCGTCCGTCTCTAGTGTCTTAACATAGTTAGGTAGGGGTTTGAATCCAGCAGATGACAAGTGTGTGTGAAGGGGTAAGTGTGTGGGTATGAAAGAAACATCCCTTTTGGCAACTGGGAAAACACACCACAGGATGATCATTCCACTTTCTAAACTCTGATGATGTCAGCACCCTATAAGTATATCAGGGGAAAGGACTTTCCCCAGTAATGCGAATAGCGCGCTGTGCTAATGCGTCCGTCTCTAGTGTCTTAACATAGTTAGGTAGGGGTTTGAATCCGGCACATGACAAGTGTGTGTGTAGGGGGGTAAGTGTGTATGATTGATATATCCCTTTTGCCAACTGGGAGAACACACTACAGGGTGCACATCCCTCCTCCTACACACAGATGATGTCAGCACCCTCTAAGTACAGCATTAGTAAACGTTTCTCCAACTACTGCAAATAGCACACTCTGCTAATGTGTCTGTTTCTACTGTCATTGCACAGTTAGGTGTGGGTTTGAACCTTGCAAATGGAAAGTATGTGTTTTACTGTTGGTGGGGTTAGTGTGTGTGCACAATGATGGGGTGGGATGTGGCTTTTGCCACATGGGGCTATGCACTGCAGGGTGGTCATTACCCTTAACAAGCAGTGATGTTGATAGCACCCTATACAAACAAAACAGAAAGTGTTGGTACTGATAACACATGTAAGGTAACACTTGTTCAAGTAATGTCCACAAAACGGAGTAGGATAATAAAACATTTCTTTTATTCTATACAGACAACATGACTACAGACAACTAAGTGCCAGTACTCAGTATAGTGTTACATGCTACTTGAACATGCACATGTACCCGAATATACCTAGATAGTGTTCTGAAGCCTGAATGTGGCAAGTGTGTGGATGTGGGATGTGTCTGTGTGTGCATTTCCATATGGGAAGCATGTTTGCTGTGGCAATCAGGGTACTACAGTACCTGATGCACATTACATCTTCCAACTGATGAGGTTGCCTGCACCCTGTGAGTACAGGTAGAGAAGGGGATGCCAGTAGTAAACAACATAGTGCACTTCTGAAATGTGTACCTGTCATGTATCAACAGCTACTCATGTAGGGTGATAAATAATGGGAATGGCAGGTGAGCGTGTGCATGTGTGTGGGTAGCAGGGTGTGTATAAATGCATGTGTGACAGAACAGATACATGTAGCTGAATCTACATAACAGCACAAGATGCACATTGCCATAGTCAATGTTAGCATGTGATGGTGTGCAGCAGGTACACTTTGTTAAGTAGTATGGGTGCAGATAACAACTGAGGACATTCATACAGTTACTGCAGCAGGACTGATGGGATATACACACATTTATACTGCAACACACAACAGTTACCAACATGTTACTACTTATACACATCTATGTAGTCACCCTGTGCATCAGCAACGTGTTTACCTTTACCTGCACCGATGTTGTAGTATGCAGGAGGTGGCACAGTGTCATCATATGCACAGGGTGTGGGTTAGATATGCCCAAGCCGCCACTGGTAACACCAATTGACATGTGTGTGTATGTGTGTTTGTGAGGGGCAGCAGTACAGGGTGGACCGTTGTTGGTGCAGTGTGTGTGTGTATGTGTTTGCCCTAGGTGTTAGGTTTCTGCATGTGTGTAAGCACGCACACAGTCCCACATAATGGCTGCCATGTACAGGGTTTTGTGGACAGCCACAGACTGCACCTGTCAGGTCATCCAAATCAGTGTCTGTGGGCACGGACACGGTACCTGTGCCTGGCAGGGTGCTACGGGCGTATCCGTACTAACCCAGACTGGGTACTGTCATCGGAAGCAGGGGTGTGTTGACTGGACACAGTTCCCTGTTGGGACTGTCCAGAGCCACGTGCACGTGGTCTCCTGGGGCGTCTGGATGACAGCACAGACCCAGCATTGCTGGGGCTGGTGCTGGCACTTGAGGCGCCGCGAGTGGGCCCGTTGTCGTCGCGGCCACTGCCAGCTGGTGCTCTTGCTGGCATACGCCGACGCCGTAGAACGCACACCATCGCCCTGGCCCATGGACATCTGGTTGTGGAGGACGTGTTGTATGCCCACAACACGTCTGTCAACGACATCTGTGAAGTTACGGATAGCATTCGCAACATCACGGATGCTGTCTGTCATGGCTATGCGACATGCTCTCATCTCCCTCAGACCCTGTCTGGTGTACCTTTCAATACGTGCCTGTGCCTGCATGACAGTTCTAAACATAGTGGAGGTTGACATACCTCCCTGGGCACGCCGGCCAGAGGCAGTACGCCACGGATGCCCCCCCCGAGAACCCATGGGCGACTGTCTGCGTGGTACCATTCGAGGACTCTGCACATGGCTGCCGTGTGAGGATGCATGTGCCACAGGTACCACATTACCCTGATCTATGCCCACTGCTGACTGTCCATCACCTAGGGACAATGGTGATAAAGGATGTAACGGCAGGATGACTGTGCGCATTGACGGGTTGAAAGCTGTGTACTGTCAATTGGCTGACCAATGGCGGACCCAGACACACCTTCCTGCACCATTACAGACATTTCATCATCATCAGTACCTGGGGCACAAGATTCAGGTTCCCTGCTGCAGGTCACCAGAGCAGCACCAGAACCTACGGGAGGAAAACATGGAACACAGATTACAGTCTCAATACATATTTGAAAGAGATGAACTTCAATACTAATGCACACATTCAGAAATGGACACATGCACTCATGGACACTAACACACATGCACACTTGGGCACAGGCACACTTGCACACATGCACACCCCACAGTAAACACACACATCAATACCGTGTTACACTACTCAATTTACTACCTGTCAATTACAGTTTTGTGGACACAGTCACCAGCATGTCTACTACAGAGTTACACTACTCTTCCTAGTTTTATAAATTGTTTTACAGATACTGTTAAAAAGACTCACCAGCATGTATGGCCTGCCTCGGTGATACATGGGAGGGACCTGGAAGTGTGAAGAGAGTAATGTCAGTGGCCACATGTGTGCCATTTGTTTTGCACATGATACAGTACAGTAGTACACTAGTTCCCTTATACACATCAGCTGCACATCATGTCTGTATATATATCATGATGACAGATACATACCACATGCACACCTTATGCGTGCATGAAGTAACAGCGTACAGAACAGTCATATGTACATACCAGGAGTTAACTCTAATCTCACCCGTACCTGTCTTCAAACGTCAACTCAAATTGTACTTCCAAAACCACTGGCTTTGTTCTTCTTGGAGTCCAGGCTAATGTCCCTCTCCCTATGCTCTATTCACCTTTAACCCCTCATTGTGCATAGAAACTGGCTTCTACCCTGTTTCTTTCACCTTGATGTCCTTCTATGCTCTGACCTACTTCTCCCATCCCTCCCACCTCCTCTTGACTGTCTTCCTTCTTTTCCTCACTTCCCTTCTTGACTCCTGCCTCTTCCATATCATTGTATCTGTCATACTCCTACTTCTCTACCCTTCTGAGCCCTAACTATTTTGTATATGGCTTTTGCCTTATTGCATAACCATTATGCTTTAGGTAGGATTGCTTTGAAACCAACGGTACATTGTGTATGACTATAAACTGTTTGACTTCCTTACATGTATGTTTATTTAATTAACAGGCTGCTGTACAATTCTATTATGTTGGCTGTCTGTATTGACAACTTGTCTGTCTGCCTTTATTACGTTATGTGTGGAGCTTTTCTCCACATGCCTCTACTGAAAATGAACTCATATCCAGCTAGACTATATGGGTCAACAAATGTAAAAGTAATAACAATAAATGAATATGGCATCTTACCTGCACGCTCACTGTCTTGCTGATGTGTGGATCCAACCTCCATCATGATGCATGATGGCAGATGTTGTTCTGGGGCTGGATCCACAACACTTAGCAGTAGCCCCTCCTGTCTGGTGAGGGGGGGATGTGTGGCCACCCCCCCACCTGTGGCAGCCTGTTGCCTGCGGATATCTGCAGCACGCTGGCGGACATTTCTAATCAAATCACTGCAGTGATGTCTCACCTGCTCATATGTCCTATCATGCATGCCAACATCATTTATCCTGCTAACAAGGCTTTGCCACAGTGCAGACCTCTCCTGCTGGTTCTGGGTGGTGCGTGAAAACAGGATGGCATACTCACGCACCAGGCTCTGGTGGATCACGTCATCCTCTGCAGCAGAGTACGCCGGATTTCTCTGCGGTGCCATGTCTATCTGGAAAGGTACACAAACAGGTTATCAGCATAGTATCTCAACAATACATGGTACACATTCTATACAGGGAGTGTTAACTTCTACTTATTACTGATTGGTTAAAACCTGATTACAGTGTAGCTATCATTCTATGTCATTTGTACTAAGTACTTGGCCTTCAGACCAGTTGTTTTACATTAGGGAGGTTGGTGGCAAGCACTGTGGTGGCAGGACACATATCTTTCATCCATTGAAGTTGGGAACTGCTGATTGTGGGCCCAGTGTACAAGTGTATTACTTCTGGTATGGGCAGTTGTCCTTTAGGCCAGTTATTTAACATTAACGAGGTTTGTGGTCTGCAGTCATGTGTGACAATAGGCTGTACTCTGCCATTCATAGCTGGGGACATCTGGTATCAGGTTTATAGTGCATGCATATCTGAGCTGTATCTTACTGACATTGCTACACCTTGTTTGTTGTAGCAAACACTACATCCAGGCCTCCTGCATCTACCTTTGTTTATATGCTTGTTATCTGTTAGCTTGTTATTTCACTGGTATGCTACTTCCACATAGTACACATCTTTAAAACACATCTGTGACTCACTACTGTTATCTGCATTGCTTACTGTACGTTCTTCCATGTTACACATGACAGCAAGTGACTGCTTGTCATTGTTGCATTTACTTCATTGTGACACATTGCACTTAGGTTACCTGGCATTTGCTCACTGACGCTTTTATGTCAGTCAGCAGTTGTAGGTAATGTCAGTACACCCTCACTCCCCACTGCACCTTGTTTTCAATCATTAGTGATTACAGAGTTCACAATAGTATTCTAGCATGTCCAGAGGTCAGTTGTCAGTTCCCTCCTCAGTCCAGCTGGTGAGTGTGGTACTCCAGAGACAATGTTAGAACAGATGCATGTACACAGACAACCCCTCCTCCTAACGACAAATTCAAACTCATGTGAGTGATGCAACCATATACCAGACTGGAGGCTAGGCTCTGTCTACTCAATACCGCCATAACCAGTCACGTGGCAAAGGGGATCACTCACTACACTTCCAGTCTCACGTAGACCTAACACAACAGTGGACCTAACACATGATCACACATGATCATACTTGTAGGCTCAGACCACAGCTCTGCCTATGCAGCAGAGACCTCCTATGCAGACATCCAGGCAACCACTACCACATGAACTAACATGTGCAACACATATCACACAAAGCCAATGTGCTGAACACTCACAGCCATTAACAGTTAACAACACACCTCATACACCTGTACTAGGTGCCTCTATGATCAGGCACACTCACATCACGTTCACCAGGCTTAACGAGGTGAGGGTCACGGTGTGCAGCCTGTCAGGCAGTATGACCTGCCACATAACACAAACAGTCAGGTAACCCCAAGGCAGGTACAGGTATGACTCAGTCAATGTCCATGCTGCTGTGAATGGCCTGACACATTCCTCCCTGGACTACATGACATGAGACATTACAGAGCTCTCTGAGCACGTAGCCCAGGACAGTTTGACCCTGACCTTGAGTAGCATCCTACCCTCACCTAGAACAATGCCACAATATCAAGGCACAATTATCCCTTCCAACAATTGACTGACATACTGGTGTCATTCACAGGTGTGCCAATCCCTGCCATCTTGGGGTGGTATGCTTTGCTAGGGACAGCTTGCACCTGTCACCACAGTCCTATTGACATTTGGCGGAGCCTCCTGCTACACCCATTGTGCCTGTATTAGGCAAGGCTCATAAGGCAAACCCACATCCATTTGTATCACAAAGGATGAGGAAGTAAGAGTGATGCTACTCAACACTGGACGTCTAGACCCAAGGATGCACGCACCCAAAACCCTACCTAGCATTATGGACATCGATATCTGTGCAGTAACATGAACCTGTTACAGGTTTCACAGGAGCACACCAGTACTACCACGTTATAGCTGTTACCATTCTTGTCGGCCACAACACTTGAACAGGCGAGGGGAGTATCAGTATTCAATGCAGATTCCCACGCCTCCACATTGGTGGCACAGTACAACATAGGTGTTAGGCCATTGAGTACAGTAGACGTAGTTGTGGACCTGGGGAAGAAACATGGTAGCAGTCTGTCATTTGTCTACCACATGGGCAACGTGGATTGACAGACATGTTATATAGCCCAGCTAATCATGACTGATTCACATGTATGGCAGGGGAGGTCATTGTGCCTCTGTACTCATCCATCATCAGGCCTATAATTGCATACAATGCACCTTTTGGGATGTACCTAACCAGACACCTACAGCAACTGGTACAGGACAACAGTACATCATCAAGGGGATGCAATGGCTCACACAGATGTCATATGCTGCCCAGGTAAAGTGAATCCAGCTGGACTCAGTGGCATACTGCCTGTTCAGGGGCAATCTGTGCATGCCATATACAGCCATGTCCTACCTAGCAGTAATGAACGTGATGTACCTCAGGCAATCAGAGTCCCATACAGCCACATGCTCAGGAGAGCTGGACCTCAGCACTGACATACATGGACATGCTGGAGGGGCATATTCCTAACCGAGAGGCTCCCTTCACTCTGTAATGAGCTCACACTACTGGTTAGGCAGAGTCCCTCATTGACTCTCTTCCATAGGAATCTGGATGAGTGGATGGAGATCATAGTTGTACCCCAGGTATCACTTCTATGTCACTGTTAGACAGAGGTAGTATACTAAAGTCGGACAAGGGGATAGCAGCATAACTTCTGATTGGGTGGCGAAAGACAAACACATTCTACTAGGCTTACCAATGCCCTAGGGCAAATAGCCTAGTATGAACCTATGAACTGTTCATTCTCAACTGTTCGAGCTCATTACAGAGTAAAGGGAGCCTCTCAGTTAGGAATTTGCCCTCCAGCATGTCCATGTATGTTGTAGTCAGTCGCCACCGCTTGCTCAGTGGTGACCTTTGCCCAACATACAAGGCCATGTCAGACCCAGTTTTGTTGTGTATGCTTCACCTAAAAAGATCTAGATCCATCAGAGCCACAAGGCCAGGAGACTTAAACCTCCACACGGCTATTAATAGGACATGCTGGAGGGATAGATTCATCAACCAAAGACTCCCTATGCTGTGGAACAAAATCACGGTATATGTGAGGCAGAGCACCTCGATGGCCTTGTTCTAGAGAAATCTTGACCAATGGATGGGAGATCGCAGATATACCCCAGGGATTACCTCAGTGTCACTGCTCGACAGAGGCACAGCAAAATAATGGGTATGGTTCCCCATACTAAAGGGGTGGCGTAAGCCACAAAACTATGGGCTAGTCTTGTAAATGCCCTCGGGCAGATAGCCTAGTATGAACCTATGAACATGTGTGTACTGCTATAGTACTTCTGCCATATGTTGCATGTGTGTGTGTTGTGGGGGATGCACAGGTAATGGCCAGATACGTCTGCACAGGTGACACGTGTGACACATTCTGGGTGTTCATCCATACATACTGGATGTGTGCTGCCATCCAACACTGTGATGTGGACACAAATTACTCAGCCTGGATATACATATCTGAACAACACCACAAGCACAATACACTACCTTGCTATGTATGCATGTGATTACACAGTTATTCAGTAGTTATGACAGTGATGCTATCCATGCAGCCCACTGGGCCAGTGGAAGCCACAACACACACCGCCAGCACATTTGCATATGCTTACCACAGACATCCCACATACTGCATGTACTGTGCACACAGTTATCTAACCCAGAACAACTGCACACCACTTATTAATCCTGTCCAGTGGACTACAGATACAGGCATATTGTATAACAATAGTAGGAGGCTACTGCAGCACAGGGCAGATTCACATGAGGGGAAGGCATCTGTTGTCTGCAGTGTTAAGATGCTTCACATTGACCAAATGCACAGATATTGCCAACAATTTTGCAGACAGTTTAGGTGCAGGTACCCCGGGGACATTGTCCTACACACGTGTTATTACTTATCCCAGATGACTGTAACCTCCCTATCCTCTCACATGTCCAGGTGAGAGCCACCCTCATCATTGCAGAACACATATCATCACTGTTACGGAATGGTATCCCTGGATGTGTGCTACATTCACCCCTGGAGGACATAGCACCACATGACAGACTGATATTAATCCATGGCCATACTACAGGATATGTACCTGAACAGTGCCATACATACACAGTGGTCCCACACCAATGAGGAGGAACCTCTACTGACCCTGGGAACTACTGCATCATATGCACAACTGGCCTTGTGTTCTAAGCTATGGAAGTGTTAGTTATGGCCCACATGTACAACAATTTTACATATGTTTATATTTCATGACTATCTACACACAACCTATCTCATGGACATACCTATTGATAGTGAACTATGATACATTTGGAGGTGTCACAGTATACACAGGATTAACCTGCTACTTTGCATTACCTGTGTTTGTGGCAGCTTTTGGTGAGTCAGTCGTGCTGCTTGTATTTTGCTGCTGTTGCTGCTGCTGCTGCTGCTGTTTTGCTGCTTGCTGTCAGTATATATATTTTTTCTCTCTGTCTGTCTCTCTCTCTCTCTTTCTCATTCGGTTAGTGCAATGACTGTATTGCATGAGTGGAGTGTGGGTACTGAATACTTTTGTAGGTATCTGCATGGATCCATGTGATGGCCTCTGCACCAATTGTAAGGCAGCATTTGCTAATTGCAAGCAGCTGGGTGCGTACTAATTGCATGTCTCACTGTGATTTTAGGACACTGCTATAAAAGGGTATGTGAGATAGGCGTTGCCCTTTCAGATTGTAGGGCGTGGACCATGCTGGTATGCTGTTGACAGTGTTCTGTGAGTGTGAAGGTTAGTACATCTCCCATGCTTCATGCTGTGTTGTAGATTCAGGTTGCTGCATTTATCTTGCCTGTTCCCTGTAGTGAGTGTGTATGCATACTGACACCTACAACTATATGTCATATGTATTGCTATATGCATATATATATATATATATCTGTGTACATATACATACTTTCATATATGTACATTAGCTGACATTATTGGGTACAAGCTAACAATTAGCAGGGCTGTTTCCATTAACACTACTCTAGTATGGGAATCCAGTAATTGGGACTATAAAAGTCTGCCTGACATGCTTTGGGTAGTAGACATACTATATTGCCTTTATCTTCATTCCTACTATTACATGTTCCACTTATTTAGCACTATATTCCTGTATGAGAGTCATGGCTTAGTGGTAGGTCATACAGACTAGTGTTACAATGGTCTTGTGGTAGGGCCTACTAGTATGCTCATATTCTGCTTTTGGGTTGAGTATAGGGCCTATCAATCACAGTGCTAGAGGCACCTTTAAGCAGTTAAAGGGCTTAGTAGGTCTCACAGGAGCCAGGCTGTGTTGCAGATTCTGGTTGCTGCATATATCTTCACTGTTTCCTGTAGTGAGTGTGTATGGCTACTGAGACCTACGATTATATTTCATATGTATTAATATATATTTATATATATGTATGTGTTGATATACATACCTTCAAATATGTACATTACCTTACATTATTATGTACAAGCTAACAGGTAGCAGGGCTGTTTCTGCTCACACTGAACTAGTATGGGAATCCAGTAATTTGGCCATTAAAACTCTACCAAACATGCTTTGGATAGTACATCTCCTATATTGCCTTTATACTGATTCCTACTATTACATGTTATATTTATTTTAGCAGTGTGCTCTTCCAAAGCAGGCATGGCTTAGTGGTAGGTCAAACAGACTAATGTTACCTAGGTCCTGGTTTCAAGACTGACAGTGGGAATTTTTACTTTGCAAACTTTCAAACTGAGTACAGGACCTGTCAATCAAAGTGTTGAGGCCACCTGTAAGCAGTTAGAAGGGTAAGTAGGTCACACAGGGGTCAGGCTGTGTTGCAGATTCAGGTTGCAGCAATTATGTTAACTTTTTCCTGTAGTGAGTGTGTATGGCTACTGAGACCTACGATTATATTTCATATGTATTAATATATATTTATATATATGTATGTGTAGATATACATACCTTCACATATGTACATTACCTTACATTATTATGTACAAGCTAACAGGTAGCAGTGCTGTTTCTGCTCACACTGAACTAGTATGGGAATCCAGTAATTTGGCCATTAAAACTCTACCAAACATGCTTTGGATAGTACATCTCCTATATTACCTTTATACTGATTCCTACTATTACATGTTATATTTATTTTAGCAGTGTGTTCTTGTAAAGCAGGCATGGCTTAGTGGTAGGTCATACGGACTAATATTACCAAGGTCCTGGGTTCGAGACTGACAGTGGGAATTTATTTTTCTTAGCAAACTTTGGAACTGAGTACAGGACCTGTCAATCAAAGTGCCATAAAGGCACTTTTAAGCACTTTAAACCAGGTCTGCGCTTTTTGCTGAGCTCACGCATGCACTGGCGGTGAGCCCCGCTAACACAAGCGCACACCCGCTATTTTATTTGAAAGAAAAGAAAAAGGGGTGACAGGAAAGTGGTGAAAAGGGGTCACAAAGAGGGTAAGACAGTAGGGAAAGAAGCGTGGGATTTGCAGGAAGGGTGTAGGTAAGGCCCATAGATGCCCATGTCTTTTGCAGCAACAGCTGTATATTTCTATGTATTTTGGTGAGACATTTGAAACCTTCCACCTCTGAGAGAGGTGTCAGGACAACTTTAATATTTGTTGTACAGCCAATTGTAATTAACAGTTTATATGTCCAGCGGACATGTCTGCGACATGGACAGCTATGTATGGGGCGTAATTTTTTTGTGGGACAGAGTGCCCTTTTTTTTTTTTTTTTTACAGGTGAGAGTGGTATGACAGGTGAAGGAAGTCGGTAAAGCTGGGGAGGTAGGTTGGGTAGGTTAACAGACAAGACAGACAAGACGCATACAGGGACGGTGTATGACACACGTGGGGGGGTTACACAATTGACCGGGACGGAGGTTGGGATATCTGAGATGCACGAGCCCACAGATGGCAACAGTGGAACTGATATCCCCACCCATAGGCAGTTGCCACTGTTCCTTCACAGCCCAGGACGGGCTGTGCTGGGGCTGTGTAGGCGGGCAACGGCCGGGCCGTTAGCTGTGCCACACGAGCCTCGAGCTGGCGTGGGGTCCAAGAACAGTGTCTTGGATCTCCCTCGCACCACAGACCGGACACCGCTGGAGGGTGAGTGGACGAACCCCTCCGCCACACTTGCAGAGGGGACGGGCCCCATCCCCTGCAGCGCTTCCACCCGAAGGTGGCACAGGGCCACCGGAGGGGGTCCGCCTGGGCACTAGTGCCAGGTGCAGTCACCAGCTGAGGTGGGAGAGGTGGGTCCGCTGGGACCTGCCTTCCCAAGCGTTCTAGGTTTGTGAGTAGTTATGTTAGTTTGGGTTAGTGGCATTTTATTCCATTCAGATTAGTTGTAACAGCATGCATTGGTATTCCCATCAAACAAACACCCAGATATGGACACCATTGAACAAGGGGCATATCAATATCACATGCATTATTTGAACAGCAAAACACAGTCAAACGACATGCAGGGTTGATTAATGGCAACAGGCCATCGTATTTGCAGGTATAAACAGGGCACATGCACGAACAGACATGCATATATGTTTGAACGGACAAATGTCCATGATTAATGAAATGTTCACATACCATTATTTAGTGGATGTTGTTATATGGAATTACAGGGTTGGGTGGGGATAGAAAGTGATGACACATTCATATGTTAAACATTAATTCACATTTATCATAGATACACAATTAAGTTGAGGCTGATGTTTCAAAATAATCTTTATTTGACTGTCATGCTACACCTGTTACACATACATCACTATCCTACTTATTTTGAATTTGATCAGATACATCATCCTGCTACACTTTGATGACAGGACAGGGGACAACTATGGCTGTTTAGTCTGTCAGATAATCATTCATTCTATCTGCAAATTGTTTACTGTTATCACCATATACAGATTTTGAGCTAGACATTCAGATTCAGACACACTGAAATCAGTTTGGGATGTTAATTTGTACTTCCCACATGCATTTAGTTCTGTGAAAACACACTGAGGCTTATATATTCAGGGGTTATTACTACTTTCTTTATTCATACATGAGCCTTTCTGTCACTCTCACACATTCTGCAACTTCACAGTTCAGGTTGGTACTTCTAGGCTTTGTTCACATATCAGACCTGTGGTGATTCAAACACTTTCCAACAGCCTCACTTCTGTCATGATTCAGCATTTCAACAGGGGATATATCTGACATGTGACTACCTCAGATTCTGAAGCTGTACTCTTGAGACTATACTGCAGGTTACAGTATATTTAATTAATGATGGGACATCTGTATTACAGCACTGTTTAATCCTATCAATTATATTTCCAGTTACACTTGCATACTGATGAACTTGTTGCAGCCATACCTGCAGACGTTCAATTCCTGATTGCACATTATATTACTTTTAATCAATACACTGCACTGTTCTGATACATGGTACATAATAATATTTATTTACAAGTACTGGGTGGGGTTACTAACCTGCATGGTGCAGCAGCCGCACCAGCCTTCTGGCGTGCATCTCGACATTCGCAGAGCGGACACCTGCAGCTGTAATACAAAGGGAATAATATTGGACTACACATCTCCATGGTATCAGCTGGTTGAAATCCTTACATACATGTGTAAAATGTGACTTACTCAGTCGTGGCGTTGGGCATTTGCCGGGCCTCCTGGATCCAACGGTTCAATTGGTCCTGCTTGCGTCTCTTCAGGTCCGCATGGTGGTGACGGACCTGCTCACCAGTGCGTGGAATGCCAGTCGCACTGGTCAGCTCACGAGCCAACTGGTCCCACGCCTCAGCCCTATATACTCCCCATGAGACCTGGCCCTGCATGAGTTGGGCCTCGTGATTATGGACAAGGAGCCAGACCATGTATCTGGACTCCTCAACGCCCAACGCTGTGCTTTCGAAAGCAACGTCCCTCACCTACTCCACTCATGCTGACTGCAAGTCTGTTCTACAATCAGTTATGCTGTGTATTCCCGCCTATGGGGCTTATATATGCCGCTTTTCCGCACATTTCTCTGATTGGCCGTTTTGGAATTGTATCTACTTCACTGAAAATGCTTTCTCATGCTCCATTCTGGGTTTTATCCCATATATATGCTATTTCTGCTTTTCTAGGTATTGCTGTCATGGCTTGGTGGTTTAGTTCCTTGACTCTAGTGCATGGTATCCTGTGTTCGAATCTGGCAACTGCTTTTTGCTTTTCCTGACAGAAATGAGTTGAAGACCTGTCAATCAAACATGCCAAAAGCACTTTTAAGCACTTTAAACCTGTTCTGCGCTCGTTTGCGCGGAGGTTACGCATGCGCACTGGCAGTTAGCTTGTGGGAGCGGCGCCCAAACGGTGTGCGCTGGGATAAATCTGAATTGGCTAGTGACACACATGTTCAGCTAATTGCACACAGTTTCAGCCTGTTTATCCGCTGCTTGGCAACGGGCACGCAATTTGCAGCTTTTTAAACACTACTCGGCTACGGGCACTCTGCCTCACGGCAGCTTAGCTATCAGTACATTTCTGACTATTTTTATTCTTATGTTACTTCAAAATATATGCTCTGTTTCATTCCATTTTACAAAAGGGAATACATTTACATTTGTACAATACTGTCTGGGGCTTTTAGTGCTTATTTACAAAAATAAAAAAGGTTGTTGTAGGGGCTCGAACCCTGCTTGCCTACACATAGGGCGGTACTCTACCACTAAGCTATTATTTCTTGGCTTACTTTGCATATTTAGTTCTTATATCCTTTTCCCTGACTGCTAACTGTGATTGCGCTAGTAGCACACCCGCACACAGTAGCAAACATTTACGGGTTTAACAAAAAAAAAAAAGGTTTTCATTTACTTTTATGACATCTCTTCACTTTATACACTGATGGCCAGTCGGGGCATGTGTTGTATAGTGTGTTTATTCACATTTTGATGGCCTTTCTCGTGGCTGTTTACTTTCAGCCATTATAGTTTTCCGGGGGCGTGTCCACTTGCAGAGCTTAGCCTACAGACACGCCCCCTACTCTCTTACACGGACCGTGTAAGAGTTACTGGTGTGATTCAGCATGCCTCATGCACCTCATGCATATGCATGACATGCTGACATCACACAGTTTAACTGCAGCCTCCGTGTAAGAGTTATAACTCTTACACGGAGGCTTCCTGAATCTGGCCCTCTGTTTTACATTGTTTGTAAGAAGGAGATAGTAGCTCACAGACAAGAAGATTTACTTTGAATCATATTTTCTTATTTTACGTTTAATTTTCTCTGTTAGTTGTTAGTTTTAGACAGGCAAACACTAGCCATCCCAAGGGGCCTAGTTAGCTATAAATTCACACAGACTGCAGAGAGGACAATCCTGAACTTATCTAAACAATCCTGTCTTGGTTTGTGATTTACTGATTTTTAATGTTAAAAAGAGGTACAACTGCAAACAATTGTGAGCAGAAGCTACTGCAGTCCTTCACATGCGATGTAAAGGAATTCCAGTTTTTTTGTGAATTTCACAATTTGCACATTCAGAGCAACACCTTTACTGTACTTAATTTAGTATTTAGTTGTATATTGTTTGTGTGATTTTTCTCAAAGAAGTTGATTTAAGTTCTCTTTGAATTCTGCGGTAACTGATTTTATTAGTCTTTTCTTTTAGAATTTTTTATTCATTTGCAGCTGAAAATGCATTTCTTAAATGAGTATGCCATTAATGATTTGCTAAAGCACAAATATCTTGTACAGTGTAATAAATGCTATGTATATTTAAAAGTAACACCTGATAACACTGGTGATCTGTGTTCCTCATGCCAAAAGTTGGATGATTCACTTACCATTATTAGTAGTAAATCTAGACTTACTGATCATGATTGCACTTATGCAATTGACATGGCTTGAAGAACTGTTATTATGCATATTAATGACTGGATTGATGAGATAAATAATGTTAGGCAAAGAGCAAATAGAAAACGTTTAGGACATTTAGACATTTTGTCTACTGTCTGTAAAGATCACTCAATCCCTATTTGTTTGTGTCCTTCGGCTTTTCTTTGTTAGAGGTCGCCACAGCGGGTTACCAGCCCTGATGCACAGCCCTCAATGAAGGCACGCCCCATTCCCGTATGCCTCCACACAGAAGACGCTCTAGCTGAGAATCGAACGGGACAACGTCTTGCTATGAGGCGACGACACTACCGCAGCACCACCACCGCAGTTAGATAATGCCACTGACAACTTTGGAATTCTGGATACAAGTAGTCAGCAATCTGAGGATTCAGAGACTATAAAAGCAAATAGAAAAGGAAGAAAGGAAGAAGTTCACAACAAACAACAAAGAAGAAAAAGAAACAGATACATGTCTGTTAAACAAAGAGAATACATACTAAAAATAACACTGACTGCTCTGTTATGTAAGACACAGATTACAGGGAATTATAGCATTTTTCTATCAGAAAACCTTCAGTCTACAGAAAAGGCATATTTTTTTTCCAAAAGAGAAGGTAGAGAAAAAAAAGCAAGGGGCAGGTAAAAAGGAAGAAATCAAAACTGAACATGGAAGGACTGATGAACATTACTGTAAGAAAAAAGAGGAGAAAGACAGATGTTGGCAACATAGCTCAATCTCTGGATGTCCAAAACCATCAGGATGTGAATTGTATGCTTGCAAATGTAATAAACAATGAAAACAGTGGGATTAATAAGACTAATGGTGATGGAGATCATTCCTTTTTAACAATTGATAGAGTAGATATTATTGAATTAGAAGTTGAAGATTCTTCAGGTCTAGTCAGAAAAGCTATTCTTGTAATTGGAGATTCAGTTATTAGAGGAACTGACACTTATGTTTGCAGAGAAGATAATGAATATCAAATAATGTTATGCTTGCCAGGAGCAAAAATACAGGATGTGAGGCAGGCCTTAGAATGCCTTAATGTAAGGAAGTATGGACCTCTTTTTATTCATGTCAGTACAAATGATTTCATCTGTACGGACTCCCTGACTATTAGCAGGGAACTTACAGCCTTCTTAGATAGCATAGTTTGTACAGGTGTTAGTATATATTTTTCACAAATCACATATAGAAAAGGGAGTCAGGTCACTGTGAATGATTTTTTGAGTAAATACCTACATGAAAAAAAAATGGAAATGTGTAGAGCATCCAAACATAATTTTGGGTGCGTGTCTTCAGACAGGATGGTGTGTACTTATCAAAATCAGGAAAGAGAACTTTGCAGCAAATATTACAGCAATAAACCATGGCTGGGTGTAGTAATGCTGGATTTATCCACAGTTGGCGTAGTTTGCTCTCCACGGCAAATGTCATTGCATATGGGACTGTGGTGTTCTTCTGCATTCATTTTTGTCTTGGGTTTTCTTGATGCACTGAGCATGGGTATGAGACTTAAATTCCCATACTTACACAGTACATCCATGCTTTTGCACTTTGTCAAGAAAGCAATGGAGAAAAGAAGATCTCCGTAGCTTCTTACATTTTTTTTTCCCAAAGAAAACAAAAAGTTTGCAATGCGGACAGTTTAGAGGTATAAGAGAGACAGGGCAGAAATACAATGAAAATCAGGTACTAAAGAAACCTACCTGATTTTCCTTTTATTTCTGTCCTGTCTGTCTTGTTCTGTAAACTGTTTTGATTGTGAATTTCATATTCTTACTTGTGCATGTGGAAGCTGTTTGTAAGGTATTGTGTCAGCTATGATGTTCTTCATATAAGAAAAATCAGGTATATTTTCAAAATTGTTTTTTGAACATACCACATTATTATTGTTTGCAGAATATCACGGCTGTCTTAGAACTTTACAAACAAGTTGCAAAAGTGAAAGATGCTGTGTCTTTATTTTAAGTGTTTTTGCTTCTTCCTTTCTGTACAGCAATATGAAAGTATGGCCGCTCAATGATACTTTAGCAGCAGGAGTCTTCTGGAGGGTATATTCTCAGTTTAGAACAGGCACACTGCTTGGGCTGACCAATCAGCATGCTCATTTTTGATTGTTAATGACCAGTCATTGTATAATTTGCAGTATTTGACAAACACAATGCAGGATTTTTGCCAGGTTGAAATTTTAACAGTTCACAGATAATGTTTGATGTATCTCTGATGGTTGTAATGCTAGGAGCATTAATAATATTTTTTTTTTAAATTGGAAAATTGGCAATGTTCCCACAAGACTGATGTTGTTATTGTTTGTAAAACATGATTAAAGAACAATGACTAGAAACCAGTTCTGTCAGGGTATAAATGTAACAGACATTCTAACAAAACATCAGTTGGAAGTGTTATGATAGGGATTAAAGACAACAAATACAAGGTACCAAGGATTCAAAACCAGCCAGGAGAGTCCATAAAATGATTTTAATAAAGAAAAGAACACATGAACGCAGCCACATAAAACATAGCATTTTCGTTTTAAAACTTCATCAGATGTGGATTTGACAATCAAACTCAGAGTTATATAGCATCCTACTGTGCAAACTGACCAGTATACAATGAGACAAGTTATTAAAACATCATTATCATAAAACTCATGAGTATTCAACACAAGCCATGTTAAAAGAATTGAAAAGCTTCTTAAAATCAGCTTAAAAAAGTTTTAAAATGCATTTAAAATATAAACTTCATCAGTATATCTAATACAAAAAAATAAATAACTCACTTCTCAAAAAGGTTTACTAAATACTTAATCAGTTTTGTACTAAAAACTTAGGCTTTATGTGGCTGCGTTCATGTGTTCTTTTCTTTATTAAAATCATTTTATGGACTCTCGTGGCTGGTTTTGACTCCTTGGTACCTTGGATTTGTTTGATTTGTTTTCTTGGTGTTTGTTGGGTGCCAACTTGCCTTTTTTATGTTTACTAGGGATTAAAGACAGTTATCAGACCTCTGATTAATACATGTTCACTGATAACACTAATACTGTAGATTGTATAACTCTGATGAGATAGACAAACCTGGAACATATACCCTTTGTTGGAATATATAGACCACCAAAGTTAAGTGTTAATGACCTAGTGAAATTCATACATTTCTTGCATGAAACACAGGAGCGAAAAATAATAGTGGCTGAGGACTTAAATTTACCAGAAACAGACAGGAATAATACTGATTCAAAAACATTAGTAAGGAACTTGTTCACAGCATATGTCCAGGAAAAAACAATTGCTTCAGGCTGTAAAAAAACTACAAGGGAATGGAACATACTAGATATCGTTTATGTTCTTAAAGAAATTACTGTTACTTCATGTCAAGTTTTACTACCATTGATGTTCAGTGGTCACAGGGTTATAGAGGTTCATTTGTTTCTAGATAATTCTGCCAGACTGAAATCTAAACCAATTCACAGAAGATGAATAACAGATTATATGGAAGCAAAACAATCACTATGTAAAACTAACTGGAGTGACGGGTTCATTGGAAAAACTACAGAAGGAAAGTGAAAAGCTTTGAAAGAGAAATTGTTTAATGCAAAAAATCAAAAAACAAATATTTAACATCAGGATCTGGACACATAGCTTCAGGAGAATATATTTCCATAAGAATAAGATATTGTATTAAGGTGAGAGACAAAAAATACAAGAACTGGAAAATAGGTGGAACTACAATTTTGAAAACTGAAATAAACAAGCTGGACAAACAAATCAAGCAACTTGTAGGACAAGATCAAGAAAAATTATAAAAAAAAAATATACCAAGTGAATTCATGGATGTGAAAATTTAAGTTATTATGAAAGACTAACATATCTGAACTTGTACAGTGTCTCATATACATATTTAAGTGGAAACCTTATTCAAGTATATAAGGCATTTAGAGACAACTACCTCTGAGAATGTTTGTGGTTATCAAAAACTAGTATAGAATTATCAGACAACCTATGTAGATGAAGGGGTCCGAATGGAGAAATGATTGGGGTCTGAATGGAGAGATGATAAGTCAGCAAACAAAGAAGAGTGGTATTGCTCGAAATGAATTCATCCTCAAGTCTTGCTGAGTACCTTCTTGAGGTGGACCCTGTTTTTCACAAAATCTCAGCAAGATGACACTGATATATAGACTGTATTTTGGACAGAAGTAAATAAAAAAGATAGCTGGGTGCATAAGACCCAGGATAAAAAATTGTCCAATCCTGGTAGGTGCACTGGTGCCAGGACTGGAAAAATGACAGTGTAGAATCCTGAAGACACAGAAAAATTCCTACAATGGGGCTAAGCCAGGCCCGTGGGGAGGATTACCCCCAATTTTGGAAGGAAGTAGCAATCCACAAAAATCACAAATAGAGCCATAAAAGACAACAGAGTAGACTATTGAGGATAAAAATGAAATTATGTATTGTTACTATTATGCAAGTAGCCCAAAATTTCCTGACAGAAGATATACAAAAATATTAAGAGACAAATTAAAGGAAAGAAAAATACTTCCACAAGAAAAACTGTCAGACACTTCAAATAAAAATTTGTGTTCATTAATACAACAGATTTATGGAAAACTTTATATAGACCAAGAAACCTTCGGCTGTTTGGAAAAAGAAGTGACTGAGGAAGTTCAAAAATATAAAGAACAAAATCTAGAGACTTTTGAAAGGTATAGAAAAAGAACCACAGACATGGGAAAGAAAGTGAGATCTGATATGGTGCAATATTTATGCAAAGCAGAAAGCTAAATTAATCAACACAAAAAAGGCAGCCCCAAAGATATTCAAAGAGAAATACAGACAAAGGCATCCAGATATGGAAAAGTTCACAATAAAAAAATAAGATCACAAAGAGTGAAAGCAGAACATTAGAAAAGTAGGAGTTAAAAAATAGATCTAGTTATGGAATAATTGCAAAGCAAAGGATTTGTGCAGAAAGTCTAACACAAGTTGCATCACAGTATGATGAAACAACAAAACGAATCCCCAAAGTAAGGAGAAACAGGAGGAGCAGGAGAAATCTGAAAAATAAATATGGACATGGGAAAGCAAAACAGATTTAATATGATGCAATATTTATGCAAAGGAGAAAGCAAAATTAATCAATGCAAAAGAGCAGCACCAAAGATATTTCAAGAGAAATACAGGCAAAGGCATCTAGACATGGAACATTTTACAACAGAAAAAATAAGAAAACAAAGAGGAAAAACTAGAAAAGATGATTAGCAATGAAGACGTTATCTAAATAGAAACTGAGTTTATGGCTTACCTGCAAAGTGAAGGATTTAGTGTAGAAAATCTAACTCATATAGCACCACAGCAGGATAAAGAAATTGATTCCCAAATTAAGGAGCAACCATAGGAATGGGAACCAACTGATCAGTTGCCATATTAAAATACTTTAAAGCCTTTCAGAAACCAGTACAAACATTCAGTTGGAGTTGCACAGCAAGAAAAGGAATGGGAAACTATGGCAACTCTGACGCAGTCAGTGCTGTGGGTTGATAGGCCAGTGAGCTCCCATATGAAAGAGCAATGGATGACACAGGATGAAACTGAAGAGAATGTGGCATGGGAAGATGCTCTGGAACTTTCTACAGAATGCTCGCAGAAAATGGAAAACAAAGAATATGCCCTCAGTTTAGAAAAAAATGATCTAAGAGAAGAGTTGCTTGATTTAATATAAATGGACATACATACTAAGATCAATGAAAGAAACAGACTACAGAAAGTCAATAAAACCCCAAAAGTTAGAAGTTTGGTAAAACAAATGAACACAGTAATTAGGACTCTCTCATAGAGATTCATGTGATACAACAGAAGTAAACATGATATATTACTGTGCAAAATTCATAACAGATAAAGTCTTACCACAAAAACGCCGGGTAAGGGAAAGGAAGAGGAGAAATCGAATGCCATCATGGAAGTACTGAATAGAGAAAAATGTAAAGCAAATAAGACGAGATGTGTCACTGTTAGAAAAGTATAGAAGAGGGAACAGATCAACAAAAATACTCAGAAAGATTGACATGATGAAAGCAATGCACAGTTTCAGAACAGATCAGGATCAATTGTGCATTATCGCAAATAATAAATTAAAAATATCAGCACAAACAGAAAAACTTAGAAGATACGCAGATAAATATAAAAGAAAAGTACAAAATAACCAATTTACTAGTGACCCAAAAAGGTTTTACAGAGAATTGGGAAACAAGGTAAAAGGAATTGAAACCACCAAAAAAAGAAGAAATTGATACATTTTAGAGAAATATTTATGAAGATCCTGTAGAGCATAACAAAGTTGCTAAATGGATAGAAGAAATAAAAGAAAGAATAAGAAGTTCAAATGTACAGGATATGAAATGGAATGGAGTAACAGCCAGAGAGATTGAAGCAAAGTTAAGAAAAGTTCCTAGATGGAAAACCCCAAGCCTTGATGCAGCACCTAACTTCTGGCTAAAAGTATTAACATCTTTAGATGAAGATTTAGCCATGAGTAAGAACTATTTATATGCACACCCTGACCAGACACCAGCCTGGTTGACAATAGGAAAAAATAATACTCCTACTTCAATGTGAACCTGTAAGCTACCATAAAAACTATAGACCAAGAACTTGCCTTCCACCAACCTATAAACGATACACTGGAATTGATGCTGAAAGCATTTATAGTAATTTAGAAGCAAATTCAATCATGACAATAGAACAAAAAAGTAATAAAAGAAAGTCATATGGAACAAAGGATCATTTATTGTTAAATAAAGTCTTAATAGAGAACTGTAAAAAGGGGAAGACTCTAACTATGGCATTGATAGACTATAAAAAAGCATTTGACAGTATCCCACATTCATGGATAAGAGTGTTTAAAAATGTATAAGATGCACCCTACAATGATCAGTTGCATTACAGCAACCATGAAACAGCGGCAAACTACTTTGCTGTTAAGCCATGATAAAGAACAAATTATTATTCCAGGGATAAAAATTCATAGAGGGATATTCCAGGGTTACTCTCTGTCACCGCCAAGGGTGCCCGCAGGCAGGTGCAAGGGGGTGCACTTGCACCCCCTGAAATCGGCTGGCCAAGAAATTAATTTTATTTTAATTTAAAAAAAAAAAAGTTTTTTTTTTTTTTTTTAAAGAAAGGGCATTCCTGCTTAAGACCCTTTGCATCCCGTTTTAGGCGCCGGAACCATAGGGCGAGGAGGAGGGAAGCACCCTCCCACTTTTACAGCTGCAACTTGCAAGGCCTGACTCAATGTGCCGCACGCTACGTAATTTAAATCACAAAAGTGCGCGGGAAAAAAAACGATCGCATCAGTTCCTGGTTGTGGTAGCCAATGCTCTCACTCATTGGGATTTTTGCCAAGATCTTGGGATTTTGGGGACTGATTTGGGGATTTTGCCAAGCAATCTTGGGATTTTTACTTGCTGATGCTGACAGACAGGTAAAATAGTGTTAAAAATGTCATAGAGATGATCTCGTAGGTTGTGATGACTCGTTATTTTTTTTGGGCATTGTGTGTTTCTTGACCAACTACTGGAAAACCAATACAGGTTTGGAACTGTATTCCCTTCATGTTTTATGGATGGGGTACTTTTCCTCTAAAATTTTAGTGTGGTGGTTGTCATCTTGGGAGAACTTAGCCAGAGGCTGGGTGGGGAGGTCACTGAGCATATGTGACCAATCCACGAGGCATTATTTCATTATGGAGAAAACACTATTCTGTATTGAGATTTTTACTTGCTGATGCTGACAGACAGGTAAAATAGTGTTAAAAATGTCTTAGAGATGATCTCATAGGTTGTGATGACTCATTTTTTTTGGGGCATTGTGTGTTTCTTGACCAACTACTGGAAAACCAATACAGGTTTGGAACTGTATTCCCTTCATGTTCTACGGATGGGGTACTTTTCCTCTAAAATTTTAGTGTGGTGGTTGTCATCTTGGAAGAACTTAGCCAGAGGCTGGGTGGGGAGGTCACTGAGCATATGTGACCAATCTATGAGGCATTATTTCATTATGGAGAAAACACTATTCTGTATTGGGATTTTTACTTGCTGATGCTGACAGACAGGTAAAATAGTGTTAAAAATGTCATAGAGATGATCTCATAGGTTGTGATGACTCGTTATTTTTTTTTGGGCATTGTGTGTTTCTTGACCAACTACTGGAAAACCAATACAGGTTTGGAATTGTATTCCCTTCATGTTCTACGGATGGGGTACTTTTCCTCTAAAATTTTAGTGTGGTGGTTGTCATCTTGGGAGAACTTAGCCAGAGGCTGGGTGGGGAGGTCACTGAGCATATGTGACCAATCCACAAGGCATTATTTCATTATGGAGAAAACACTATTCTGTAGTCGTAGACAGGTGTGTTTTGTTTGGTGTTCATACATTTATGGTGGTGAAAGGCAGCAGAGAAACTGTGTTTTATTGCTGGCTTCATCATTCAGCATCCCACCTCCTGCCTGCAGGTGTGGTGCACTTACCATTTAGGGAACAGAATCGAACATTTTGATTGAAGTGTAATATGGACCACCATCTTGTGGGCTCTCACCAAAATATGTTCTAATTTAAAATGCTTTAATTGCAGGTAAAACTTCTCTTGGACCATTCATGTATTTTCTGTTACAGATATTTACTTATTTATTTTATTATTTGTTGATGGCGTAGTGCTCAACGAATTAGGGGCAGTCATTGACACATTTAAACCATTACCACTAATAACTTGAAAATGTTGAGAAAATAAGAGAATGTGAATTAATACACATTTTCTGAAGAAAAAGATGCAACTTTGAGTAAAGTCCAGTATAGTAATTACCCATATCTAGTGCAAAGTCTCACATTTCCATAAAAGCCCCACTGTGGGCATTTGACTAGGTAATCTCCTGATTTCTTTTGCTTTAACTTGCTTAACTCCCAAGTTCACCATGCACTCTGTGTCGGATGTCATTACTAGTCAGGAGCTAACGCAATGTATGTTACAGGAAGTGTGTGCCTGTCCAGATTTTCAGAGAATGTCCATATTTTTCCCTCATATGTTTGTCTGTTTCTCAAAATTGTGGTTTGCTGACAAATAATTGAAGACCAAAGTCAGAAAATGACAAACATTTGAGTTTCAGACTTCACATCCATCAGAACATTCATGTTAATGTAAATCCTGTTATTCTATCTGTAGATCAGTAAGTGAGTGTGTATATTGAACCTAGTCAGTCACTGTAGTTAGCACATGCATCTGTATTCATCATAGGACTGTGCCAAAATGCCTACATTTCTCTGTTTTGTGCTTAGATTGCTTTTAACTGTTGGTATTTCGTACATTAGATATTTTTTTTAGATATTTAGATGTTTCGATCTGTTGCCATGCACCCATATGTATTTCGACTGATTTCTGTCTACCATCTTGCTATTTTTATGTGGATTTTTCTCACATTGATTCCTTAATTGTGCACATGCTAAAAATAAATATTTCTTTTCTACAAAGGGAAAGGTGGGCTCCTGATTAAACGTCATTGATGAGGTCTGCACCTGTCATCTGGGTTTGAATAACTGCACAAATATATATTTGTCCTGTGTGTCATCAAGAAGGTACTTTGTCAGAAGCAGGTGCAGATTCTAGCAATGTTCTTAGTTCATGACAGCAATATTTATAATCTGTTCCTATTTATTTTAGGCTTTGTCCAGCTTTCTTGCACTAAGAGGTTGAGGTATGTGTGAGAGAGAGAGTGAAATGCCCTAGTTAGAGTTAGCAGGCGGATTTTATTTTCAAGTGCATTTTCAAGGAATTGTGAGCTTCAAGGGAAGATAATTTTACTGCTGCTCATGCTAAGCCTACTTAAAATGTGCAACTGTTTTGTTTAGCAAATGTTATCACTATTGTGGTATAGAATTTTTAAAGCAGCACAGCGGGTAGCATACTTGCATCTTGATGCAGAAGGCTATAGGATGTCCTTCGTGGTTCACTGTTGCAGTCATGACTGCAGGGTTCTTCCTGCCAGCAGCAGCCCCCTATCGGCCAGAGTCCCAAAGTCTGGATCGGGAGTCAGCTGAGGTCACTTTTATCCTGACGTCAATGCGCCAGAAGGTATAAAGACCTCAGCTGATGTAATTTCCCCAGTCTTTCTTGTCGCGCGATGCCCTTTGCAGTTCACTGATGCCGGTCGGCCTGTTCCTGTTTGTTTTTGGATTTAATCCCAGGATTTTCGTTTTATAAAGATATTGGGGAGGTCTTTTTCTTGCTCCAGTCAGATGCCAGAAAAAGTTAATAATTGTATTTCTTGTGGGAAGCAAATACCTCATAGGGATTTTCACTCTTGCTGTATTCCCTGCCTGGGTCCTGACCACGACTTTGCTAATTGTGCGTTTTGTGCTAGATTTAATCGGCGTACTATTAGGCGTAGATATAACTTTGCCTTTTACTATTTTGGAAAAAGGTTTAATTATAACATGTCTTCAGATTCTTTTCCTGCTTCTGGGGTGTGTAAGAGGTGCAAGGATGCAGACAGGCCTCCGAGGTCCACAGCAAAGGATGTTACTCAGTTATTGGCAGTTGCTGGTTCGACAGTCGTCAGTGAGGTGCCTTTGCAGCCCCAGTTGTCTGCCTCTTTTGAACCAATTGCCTGTACCAACTCTGGTGTGGAGCTGATGGGGTCTTCAGAATTGCCAGGGATTGGACCTTCGGATACTGCTCCCTAAGTTGGGTCCAGAGCCGGTAGGCAGGTACCGGCTTCTGAGGGAGTCCTCTGGCCTTCGCAGCTTCCTGTAAATATGGATTCAGTTTTACATTCAAAGACAAAGTCTAAGACTCTAGCTAAAGTGAAATGGCAAGCACAGGCACCTTTTGATCAGGGTCCTAGGCATCAGAGGCAGATGCTTAGGATGGCTGAAGATCTTTTGACTATGATCAGGGGTTCACATCCCCCTCCTGACAAGAAGCCTAGATTACAGTACGATTATGATTCTTCGGACCAAATTTCTGTTTCTTCTGCTTCTTCCCTTGAGCAGGATTATTCTTTTCCTCCTTATGAGGATTCTGATGCTGAAGATTCCTTTCCTTCAGCCTCTCCTCCTGAGGATTATTCTTTTGGTGAAAATTTACATGATATGAGGGTGCATTTTCACTGGGAAGGGCAGGATTTCTCTGAATCCAAGAAAAGGCTTAGGGATTTTCTTCTTCTCCCACAGCATAGGCCTCTGGCTATTCCCCCTGTATTGGACATTGTAGATGATATTTTTTCAGAAGCTTCCCTCTCTCCTGATTCTTTTCCCCCTGCCCCGGCCAAACTGGATAGGTATTATAGGGTTCCAGATTCTCCCACGTTTCTTTTTAAGAATCTTTCGCCTGATCCAGAAACAATTTCTCAGGGTCCTAAGGGTGTTAAAGCGGCCTCTGCTAAAAATCCTATTTCCTTTGACCGAGAGTCCAGGGCTTTGGAGAGATGGGGTAAAAACGTTTATACTTCTGCTACATTGTCTATTAGGGCTTTGAACTGTCAATTTCATATGCTGATGTATCAGCAATACCTTTTGTCTGTATTTAAACAAAAGATGTCAGCTGTGTCTATTGGTGCGGATAATCAGGAGTTACAGGATTTATTGTATGTTATTGAACAGGTGGGTAAACATACCCTGCATTGTGGTTTTGATTCTTTGGAAGCCTCTTGTAGGTCTGCAACAACTGGCGCTGTTATTAGAAAACATGCTTGGTTAAAGGAACAAAGCTTGCCGGATCAGGTTAAAGCCAAACTTTTGGATGCCCCTTTGTAGCACGATGTTCTGTTTGGGTCCGAAGCTGAAGAGGTATTGAAGAAAATGGAGGACAAAGCCAAATCTATGCAGACAGTTAAGGATTTTCTACAGATGCAACCTCCTAGATTTAGCAGGCACTGGCCAGCTAAACCTTGGTCCTTTCCAGCCTAGGACAAGTCTCAGAGAGGCAGATTCAGGCGTTCCAGAGGTAGGGGACAGGCACAGTCCCATTTTAGGAATAGGCAGTGGAGTGCCCCCTCTCCCAAGGGAGGTGAAGATAAGTCTCAACCCTACCGAAAACAGTCTTTATGACTCTTCCTTTCTGGTTCCAGGGGCTCCTCTCCTGGAAGCACCTTTGGTAGGAAGGATTGAGGGCCATAGAATTGGTACCACATTTAGAAATAGGGCAAGGTTTTTATTCCAGACTTTACCAGGTTCCCAGGAAAGAAAATTTGTGGAAGCCAATCCTGGACCTTTCAGTACTAAACACCTTCCTAGATATCCCAAAATTCAAGATGCTCACTCTGCAGCAGCTGCTGCCTATGTTGGGCAAGAATGCTTGGATGGTGACTTTGGACTTAAAAGAAGCTTACCTGCATATTCCTATAAGGCAAGAGTGCAGTAGGTATCTGCGTTTTAAAGCGGGCTATAAGCATTACCAGTTCTCTGTGCTGCCCTTTGGCTTATCTACTGTGCCCAGGGTCTTTACAAAGTGCCTGGCACCAGTAATGGCATTTTGCAGACAGAAGGGGATTCAAATATACCCTTATCTGGACGACTGTCTTATTCAGGCGGACAACAAAGACACTACTTCAGCATCTAGCTTTTGTGCAACATTTTTTTCAGTACCTCGGTTTCACACTGAATCTAAAGAAATCAAATCTGGTACCCACACAGCAGATTACTTTCCTGGGTGCTCTTCTGAGTACTTCAAACCAGATGGCTTCCTTGACACCGGACAAAAAAGTGCAACTGGTTTCTTCTTTCCGACACCTGGCTTCAATGAAACAGCTGACTGCAAGAAAAATTCTGCAGGCTTTGGGTTACATGGCTTCCTGCATTCTGTTAATACTATATGCAAGGCTGCATATGAGGAAACTGCAGTGGTACCTCAAGAGTGTATGGTCTCAGCATTACCACAGTTTGGAAACAGTGATCATGATTTTGCCTTGTCTCCAGCAAGAGTTTCTTTGGTGGGCCGAAGCCTGTCTACAGAACAAGGGGAAGTCTTTTTGTCCTCCGCCGACCAACCAAGTTCTGACAACGGATGCTTCAGATTATGCATGGGGAGCCCACATGCACGGGAGATGTCTTCAGGGCATTTGGACAAAGGAGCAAACACACCTGCACATAAATTTGAAGGAGATGCTAGCTGTACAGAATGCCCTGATTGCCTTCAGGGACCTTCTTCTACCAGGACAATTGTTGATACAGACAGACAACACTACAGTGATGTGGTACATAAACAAGCAGGGGGGCTCTCACTCTTACCCCCTGTGCAGATTAGCCATGACTCTCTGGTACACTGCTCTGACCTACAGTGTCGACTTACAAGCGCAATTCCTGCCAGGGAAAGAACACTCTGGCAGACACATTGAGCAGGCACATTTCAGATCCACACGAATGGATGTTGGATGTTCGGATATTCAGGATGATTATAAAGGCTTGGGGATGTCCGGACATAGATCTCTTTGCATCCCCTCAGAATCATCTTCCAACATTCTGTACAAGGACCTACCACAAACTAGCATGGAAAGTGGATGCCCTCTCATTCAGTTAGAAACACCTCTCAGTATATGCTTTTCCTCCTTTTCCTCTTCTACCTCGGGTACTTCTGAAGATAAAACAGGACAGACCGCAAATGATTTTACTGACTCCCAGTTGGCCTCAGCAATTCTGGTATTCCACTCTGATGAACTTGGTTCAGGAGTCCCCCTGGATTCTGCCTCAAATCCCTCATCTACTGTCTCAACAGGACGACCGGATACTGCACAGTCATGTCAAAACTCTGAATCTAGCTGCCTGGCAGATCCAGGGTCTGTAAACACCTCTGCCCTTTCCAAACAGGTATTGGATGTAATCCTTGAAGCTAGACGGCCCAGCACTAGAAAATCTTATGCGAGTAAATGGAAAAGATTTTGCTCATGGAGTCAAGTCCAGGGTGGTGATTCTGCTGTTTCGAACATTCCTCTGATTTTACAGTATCTGACAGAGTTGTTACATACGGGCCTATCTTTTTCGTCTTTTAAGCTTCATGCTTCTGCTGTTTCTGCACATTATGATACGGATCCTCCGGTTTTTTCTCAACCATTACTTAAACAATTTCTTAGAGGGGCTAAGAATATTTGGCCCACTATGAGGGCTCCTGTTCCCACTTGGGATCTTAACTATGTTTTGGAGAAATTAACCTTGTCTCCTTTTGAACCTGCAGCTTCCACGGATTTGAAATTTTTGTCTTGGAAAGCTGCTTTTCTTTTAGCTCTTACCTCTGCTAGAAGAATTTCAGAATTGCAAGCACTCATGGCAGTGGAACCCTTCCTTATTTTTCATCAGGACAGGGTATCTCTATGGACTAATCCCACCTTTATTCCCAAGGTAGTTTCAGCAGTGGCCTTGAATCAGTCTATTCATTTGCCTACCTTTTTTCCTAATCCTGAAAGTGAGGAAGAAAGTCTTTTGCAGTCTTTAGACCTGCACAGGCAGCTTCGTTTATACCTGGACAGGACCAAGATTTTCCGGAAATCTGATCAATTGTTTGTCGCTTATGCTCCTACTGTTCAAGGGAAAGCAATCACTAAGCAAACTATTTCTAAGTGGATTGCCCATTGCATCAAGTTCTATTACTCTTATCATGGCAATCCAGTTCCTGTTAATGTTAGGACTCATTCTACCCGGGCTACTGCTACTTCAGCAGCTTTTCTTTGTGGGGTTCCTACCAAGGATATTTTGGAGGCTGCTACTTGGAGTTCTGTACATACTTTTTCTAAGCATTACAACCTCCCTCTCTATTCTAAATCCAGGGCCGGTTTTGTTTCTGCGATTTTGCAAGGTTTTGTGACCGTTCCCTCTGTTTCTCCTCCAGCCACCCTTTCATAGCTTTGGGACTCAACCCTACAGTCATGACTGCAACAGTGAACCACGAAGGACATAGTACAGTTGTGTACTCTTACCATAAATGTAGATGTTCGAGTGTGTTCACTGTTGCAGTCTGGGTTACCCTCCCTCCTGCCCCCTCTTTTGTTTTTTCATTGAGTATTATCTGTTATGAGGTATTTTGGCTGATGAGGTTTTGGGCGTGGTTTATTTTTTAGCCTTTTCCTTTTGGGCACCTGACATCTGGGGCAAGAAAAACTGGGGAAATGGCATCAGCTGAGGTCTTTATACCTTCTGGCGCATTGACGTCAGGATAAAAGCGACCTCAGCTGACGCCCTATCCAGACTTTGGGACTCTGGCCGATCGGGGGCTGCTGCTGGCAGGAAGAACCCTTCAGTCATGACTGCAACAGTGAATGCACTCGAACATTTACATTCATGGTAAGAGTACACAGCTGTACTTTCTACTCCCACAACATGTAGATTTGTATTTTAAGGAGGTGGAGTGCTACAGTCCTGAGTATGTCCTCCTTTGGATGACATGCCCAATAACTATGAACTTGTTTTTCAGTTTGCCACCCATTCCCTATTGCAATATACCAGCTTACCATTTTTTTAATATAACGTAGGTAATTTATTCTTCAAGGGCAGCAGGCATTGAATTTGTAGATTAAACACTGAAATATAAAGTTGTTTTCTAGCAACAACCTCTTCACTGGTTTCAGATCTCTTTAATGTGGAATTATTCAGATGACTTTTACTTCTGCAAAGATTCTGCATATCAATTGATATTGGTGGATTGTATGACAGAAGTTTGAGTAGAGTGGTCCTTTATGGTTGAAATGTTCTGAATTGGGCAGGTTGTCATTATTGGTTCATATGATTTGTTTCATTGTTTAAAGGAAAAATGTTCAGAACTATAAATTTAAAACATGCTCTAACAAGTGGTGCTGTATTATACAAGGGATATAATTCAATTATTACATAGTATAATTAATACAGTCAGGAAGGTGAATCAAATAACTTTTCCGTGGTTCTAAAAATGTGTGCAAGGAGCCTATGATTTGAAAACAGCCCAAAGGTAAACTTACCCTGCCACTGGCCAGATGCATTTTCTTTGAATGCGAGTTTCAATGTTGTTTCAGTGAATGCGGGTTTCAAAGGTAGAGAAGTTTTAATGCTAAGTCTGTTTTCATTGTAAGACTATTGCTTTGTTTAGGTTTAGTAAATGTCTGTCAGTGTTTGTGCTATAAAAGTTGTAAATGAAATCCAAATATCTGTAATCATTGTAGAAGTAAAGCATACAACAGTATGCACACTGAGAGATTTGAACAGTGTCTATGACAAATGGGGAGAAATAGCCAAGTAATGGACTGGAATGGCTGCATGGGTGGGGAGTGGGGCTGAGTGAGCGGGGCAGCAGAGGGGGTGGGGTGGCATGGGCGGGGCTTTGGTTTGCACCCCCCTGGAAAAAATCCTGCGGGCTTGGTCACCGCTGCTATTTTGCCTTGCCCTTAACCCATAAGTTGTCTACTTAACAGAGTAGGTCATGGCTATAATTTGGTTCCCATAAAATAACAAAGTGTAAACACTTTTAATCTTCTTTTTGTAAATTATTTAAAACTGTATAGTTCATCAGATGAGGAACTGAAAGCACAACTGCAAGTGGTTAAAACTTTTTCATATGATATAAGAATGTCATTTGGTCTTGATAACTGTGCAAAAGCAACCTTTAAAGCAGGAAAGCTGCAGCACTAAGAAAACATCAGTTTGGGACAGGAACGTGACATAAAAGAACTTGAGCAAGAGGGTGTGCATACATATTTGGGATTTGATGAAGGATCAACAATAAAACATGAACAAATGTGAATAAAACTTGGTGAAGAATAGTTAGAAGACTTAAATTAATACTGAAAACAATGTTGACATCTAGGAACAAAGTCCAAGCTATAAACCATTTTGCTCTTCCTGTCCCAACTGAGTTTTGGAGTGATTGATTGGTTAGGTTGGACAAAAAAAACAGGAAGGATGCTTCATGCTTATAAAATGATTTATAAAAATCAGTCCATACGAAGATTATATATTCCCTGTTCTGAAGGCGGTATGGGCCTCCTCTAAATTGATTACATGTATAGATCTGCAATCATAGGTGAACATACATATCTGCTCACCTAACAAGACCCAAACATGGAAGTTTTAAAACATGAAGAGAATAAGTCTAAGATGACTTCCCTGCATAGTTTAGCAGAAGCATGTTGGCGTCAAGTGGGAATGGAAATCAAACCAGAGGTAGATAAAAATTAGGCAGCAACTGAATGTGCCAAAAAAAAGAATAAAGAATATAAGGTGAAGAATAAGATGAGAAAGCAAGGAATGTGGAAAATGCATAAATATAGTTGAAAGTATAGAAAACTCTTGGAACAACCTCATGTTGATCAGGATCAGATGCAGGAATGGTGGCCCAAGACAGTGGATTATGTACACAAAGTCCATTGAACGTGCAGGAAAATGGACACATGTAGGTTTTGTAAAACAGAATTGGAAACAGTTGTATATCTTGTTGCTGGTTGTGATATACTAATGGCAGAAGGACTGTATATTGAAAGACATAATAATGTGGCAAGACTGTTGTATTGGGGATTGTGCAAACATTATAATATTGAAGTAGTTGAAAAGCACTGGAAACATGAGCCACAAAGCATCATAGAAAATGATGAAGTTTATATCACATGGGATCATCCATTACCAACAGTTCAAAAACAGATGCAAGAAAACCAGATATACTAGTCAATGAAATGAAGAAAAAAGTAGCATTGATCACGGAAATTGAGACACCCAGTGACTACAGTGTCTTCCGTACAGAGAGATACAAAATTATAAAATACCAGGATTTGCAGGCAGAAATGAGGACAATGTGGAAAAAGGATATGCAGACAGTTCCAATAGTAGTTGGAGCAACATGTCTTATAAAAAAAATGTTGCAATCGTATTTAGATATGTTACTGATACATGTAACTCCATATGAACTGCAGAAGGAGTCATTATTGGGCACATGGCGGGTGCTGCGAAGAGCACTTTTGGCTGACATCAAAGATTGAAACAATACTAATTTCATGAACTGTGGTCATACTTTGACTTAAGAATGGGGTCCATTCCCGTCATGGTATTAGAAACTCAAAAGACTTGGAGAAATTAAAAACAGATTCTAAAGGAATGAGAGTAGTATTGATTGGTTCTCTCAGAGAGTACCTGATGAATGGAATGGACTACAAAATTGCATTTAAGCAAGCACTAGTTTAGATATTTTTAAGAACAGCCTGGACACTTGCTATGGCAAAAACTGCTTTGGTATATTAGCAGATGAGAAGGGTATCAATGGCTATGACTGAAATATTTGCATGTATTCATGTACAAAAAGTAATTGTTCAAATCACATTATTTGGATAGATAAGGTTTAGCCAGAAAAAAGGCAAGCACTGAGCCATGTGTTACTAGATATATTTTTAGTTCTGACTTAAATAGTTTTAGGGAGTTAGTTTGTCTAAGTGGGAAAGGAATATTATATCATTTTTAGAGATATAGTTAGAGAACAGATTGTTACCAGCAATACTGTTGGATTTAAATATACTAAGAAGTGATTTATCTAAATAGTGTAGAATTCTTTTTCGGTGAGTAGGGGTAGAAGATGTATTGCAGACTTTGACATTTCTTAGAGGAAGTGAGCTGTTTATTTGTTGTAAGTATGTGAGTATATGTTAGAGCGTGAGGTAATTCTAATTGGTTCGACTGTTTAAAGGCGGTGCAATGATGAGCTCTGTATGGCAGATTTGCAGCAAATTTGCCACATTATTGTAACATTTTTTTCAAGTTTTAGCAACTGACTGGAGAGAATTGCTAAAAATTGGAGAGGTATAGAAAAGAGTTGGAAATAAGAAGGTTGTTGTGATATTTTTTTCTAGCCTTCTGTTTAGTTAGGCTAGGTTTAATGCTATATAGTGATCCTAGTTTTTAATACATTTTACTGGTAACATAGAGAATACGCTGATCAGATGTAAGGTGTTCATCAATTATTATATCTAAAAGTTTGGTGTGGGAGACCATTTCAATTGTGTGCTACTCTCTGGAAGTTCTTGAAAAGAGTTTCCTTTGGTTAGATAACTGTTTTGGGATGAATGACATTATTTTTTTTTAGCACTGAGTAGTTGTGTGTTATCAAGACAGTTTTCGATAGCAGTAAAATATATAGCTATTTACAGGTCAGCAATCCTACTGGCTGGCATGATTGCTACTAAGTAAAGTTTTCCAGGAAACATAACTGATATATGAAGCAGTGATAGGCTCAAGAGAAGGAATAGGTTTTTTTCCTTTTTTTAATTAAAAATTAAGGTTAAGGTAGATGTTACTGGCTATCCTGGAGGCTTCAGACAAACAAATAACAAACAAACAAAAAAATATTGTTTTACAGTGAGATGAAAAGCAATAGCTGGAGAAGCAAACATAAAGATCAGATAAGTTCACCTTGAAGAGTGACTAAGCCAGGTCTGTAATGAAATAAAGTTATTAGGTACAGCAGAGACTGAGGACATAGGACATAAACATGTAGTAAAGACCAAACTTTTCTTTTTACAACAGACCTGTTACCAGCTCCATGCTTGTTACAGCACTAAACGTTTGGGCTGCAGATAACAGACTGCTCCACTGCTGCACTTTGACCTTAGACAACTCTGATTTCTGCTCTTTCATTGGGTTTCCTGTAGAACTAATAAAGAGGAAACTTCTAGAAGCGTGTCAGGTCAAAATGGACAAGTAGCAGATCCAGACAGATAGTGAGACAGCAGCTTTAAAAAGCAGGCCGAGTAATCAGTACTTTCTCTTTGTCTTATTGAATAGTCTTCCATATCTAAGCAATTTAATTGTCTGACTGGGGTGTGGACTTTGTCTCTTTCCATTAGTGATTTCAGCAACTGTAAGAAAAAGCTGGAGACTGCACTGCAAGATGGGCATTGGCAGGCATATTCACAGCAAGTATGCAATACATAAAAATTAGAAGAAAGGCTGAGATAAAATGAATGTAAAAAATAAGTTACAAAACATCAGGTCAGACAGACATAGATACAAAATGTTAGATTACAGAAGACAACCAGGACTGAGCAGGGTACAAAAGTAGAAAATCAAAGAGGTCTATGTAATATGCTTGATTTTTATTTAAATCCAAATTAAAGCATTCTAGCACTGTGGTGCAACACTTACTTATACTTCTGTTCCCACAGTTTTGCATTTAGTTCATGTGTTAACAGGATTAATATATGGTACTAAGAGGTCTGGAAACAGACTTTTAATGAAAATAAGAAAAGCACAGCATAAGAGGGTAGCCTGGCAAAGGATATGACATCAGTTGTGCCAGTGGAGATTTTATGGACCCTATAAGTGAACTGGATGACAGAATACTAAGGAATAAAACATACATTTTACATTTTACCCAAGCTTACTGTTTTCCTGCATTTAATATATTTTTCAAAAGAAGAGCAATCCATAAGGATTGTATTCAGATAGGTACCATAGTGGTCTTTTATGGATGAAATGCTCAGATATGGGTAATTATGTTATTATTACTTCAAAACTACACATTTGAAAGACATTCAAATACATTTTGTTTTATTAAACAGTAAATATAATTTATTTATGTACTTATTGCATTTGGTTACCAGGATAGTATTTGCAAGTAGCAATCTCCTTTTCAGGAGAGGTCCAGGGAGAAAAGCACTGTTGCAATAACAATTTAAAACAATTTGGTACATAAACTTATCTTTAAAACAATCAAGAAGGTGACTCCAAAAGAACATGATTATTTATACATAGTCCTAAAAATACAAAGGAGTGTGCCCAGGACCCAAGGCAAACAATCTGCCATGGGTAAAAAGGAAATGATAGGTGCTGAAGTAATCCTAGTCACGGTGCTGAAATGCTGCACATGTTTTGTGGGAGAAGGAGTACACAAGAGATTTGGGATAGAACAGTTTGGGAATGGAGTGGGATATTTAGAAGGTAAGTGCAGAACAATTGGACATTGTGTATCTCTGCAGCAGACACGGACAACTTAATGGGAAAAAAATAAGTTCATAGGCAAGTACCAGGCTAGCTGTCCATGAACCAAATGAAATAAAACAAAAATCGTTGCAATACTGATTCAGGCGCTAAAGGTAATACATTAGGAAAGACTATATGAATATAGAGATATGAGAAGAGAACATTAATGTTATTCAGAGTGTTACTAACAAATGTAGAGAAAGTAAAGGGTGTAGGAGTACAGAAATGTAATGACAAAAGTTATTACGGTACTATGGGCTGGGAGATAAGTAGAGCAGTTATGAATATGGAACAGGGCAGGTAGATAACAGTGGGAATAAGTGCTAACAGGCAGGGTAGAAGCTTAAGGAAAACACTCTAAGGGAGCAGTAAGCAAAATATGGATAGTCAGAAATGGGGTAACCAGAGGAGTCATATATGGCCAAGAGGAAACATACTTTCAGCCATACTCAACAGAGTTCACTCTTTCATGCCTTTTCATGCATTTTATAATTCCTTCTGGTCTCGAAGCATTACTCTTACAATATGGAGATAAAAAAATTAATAATAAATGTACATATAACTAGGGACAAAGAAAAAGCCTCCTAATCTATTGTATGCCTGTCTCTTTAAGTCTGACACCAATCCCCCCCCCCCACTCCATCATAAAAGAAGTACAAAAGGAGAGAATGGCCTAGAAGCACTGTGGCCATACCACCTAGGACCCAAAGAAAAAGGAATCTGAGAAGTAAAGAAAACCCAAAACTCAACAGAATCAAATGATGTGTGTTTCTGAATGCAGTCTTGTCACGGTACTTATTAGGATATTGTGTACGGATTACTTAGCAAAATACTCCCAATGATTCACTTTAATTATTAGTCACTTGTGATTAACTCAGCTCTAGGCAAGGTTTACAATACTTACATCTTAATAATACTGCAAAGTCTGAGCAGCTGAAAGAAGGGACAAAGATTCCTCAAGTTCTTTAGGCCAAGTGCCGTGTGACTCCTTTTTTTGACTTCCTGCCTGCAGGAGTGTTGCTAATGTTCCAGTCTCCTCCTCCTACTGTATAATACTCATTTTGTCACCTTTCACACATTTCCTTATCAATAATACTAAGTGATTCAATATTTCTTAAACATTTTATACTCTCTACATACTTTATTACCTTCACTACCTCCTTGGCTTATGCAAAGAGAATATTCTTTCAGCCTAATCATTGGACATAGCTACAGAACATAAAAAATTAAGATTTATTCCCATGAAAACTATCTTAAAGTGAAAAATTATATATTTTTTGTTCTTGTTGTTGTTCCTTTATTCCTATCCATACCTGCTTTTATTGTAAATATTGCAAATATTTTTTGAGCTAATTAATGCTACAATGTGTCAAAAGAAACAGGGCCGGTTTTAGCATTTTGGGGGCTCCCAGCAAATGTTAAGTTTGGGGCCCCCAGGCACTTTCATCAGAGTATCACCCTGTCACAGTCTGCCACCCCTCCGAAACACCCTTTTAGTTCATGCTGCAAACTTTTAGGAGTACTATGTACAGAATGACCTGTAGCTATAATGCTCTTACAGTACAACAGGTCTATGTACCACACTGTGTTTGCCTGTCTCACAGAGAGACATTCACAGTTACTGGTATTTTAGTTACAACAGTAATACATTATAACAAGTCTATATATAGGTGTGGATTTAGGTGAAATGCTGTATATATGCTCTAAAGTGTATTTTAGTTTTTTTTTTTCTTTTTACATAATCTTTTCATCCAATGATGGGTTGAACAGAAATTATGATTAAGGAAAGAAATTCATAGTTGCTGTTCAACATTAGTTTTCCTTGCATGCTTTTAACTCACCTTTCCTGACCAAGACAGCACAGTAATAAACATTTAGGAAATAACCCAGTTAAGCCAGGGTCCAAGAATCCATAGTATTATAAGCGTTCCGGGATGCATTTAAGAGCATTTTTCCAATCTTTTAATTCAATGGTGTCCTAAACAAAAAACATGGGTAAGAAAAGAATTTCAGTCAATTTTTTTTTATTTCAAGGAAGACATAAGTTGTGCCCAAGGCTTAATATTCAAAGATGACAAAATAGCAGATTACATCAAACTAACCAGCCATTTGTTGTCTAGATACATAGGTCCAATCTGGGAATACGGTCTGCCTCCCTACCCCCCCCCCCCCCAAAAAAAAACAGTTACTGCCCATGCATCCCTCTGGGGTTAGACTGGGATGAAAGCAGAGGTTCAAACTGCCACAGTCATGTGTTTCAAGTTAGTGCTGGCATACATATACATAGCATGCCTCCTCACATCTCAACCCTACCCATCAAAGGCAGCTATCTGTATATGTGCCTGATGTGAAATTGAAAAAATAATGATTACAGTAATGTATTCTACTTTGTTTCTCCTAGACAGTACACTGCCCCTACACAAGCTATAGTAACCTACTTTGTACACCTCTGAAGTCTGTGAGAAAAGTAATAGAAACAATGACCACACTGTCCACAGTCCAAACAAAAACTGTAATGACCTCATGTACAAACCTCTATGGTTTGACTGTAATGAAAAGTAAAGAAATAACCACACACCCCCCCATAACATAGACCAACTTCCTGTACACTCACATCCAAACAGGGCTGGTTTTAGAATGAGTACAGTTGGGAGCACAAGCCATTATCAACTTTATCCTAACAGGGTCAGCCCTGTTCAGGTTAAAGACTGTAGTCAAAAAAATTAATAATTTTTTCTCATATTTCTCCAACCAGCAACAGCTTTTGTGGGGCTCTCACACAGTCAAGATGATTAAGGGAGCCCCCTGTATCAATTTATACAGTCTAGGGAGGGGAGGCCACCAGACTCCTTGAAGAGTGAAGTGTCTGAATCCTCTGTGATATATTTTATACATTACTTTTGAAATATAATTACTTGTTCACTACATTTTTCACTGATACCCAGAAGAATGATGTACGAGTCCTGGCATTATTACATGTATGCAGAGATAACAATCAGTAATACTTTTTACAAACACACACAAAAGCCATAGCAATTTCAGCAAATAGCAATACATTGTACAACACTGGTACTGTCACACCAGATCAGTGAATGCTGTTTAGCAGTTGTCAAACAGCACCAAGGTAAGTCACTTTTATATACCTGGGTGAGGAGTAATGCATACCTGTCACTGTCTCTGATTACACAGACCTTCCTTGATTTTGCTTATAATTTTGATCTGTCCTGCGTAAAAAGTTTAATTTGCAAATAAATCATTCAGGGATACAGACAGTCAATATTTCCAGGTATCAAAGGTTTATACTTCTTACTGTCCAAAAAATGTATGTTGATGCAAAAGGTGTTGTTCTGTTAACTTTTTTAAGTGAATTAGAGTAATACATGTATGCTTTCACGTATGTATGCATGTGAGTTTTTGTTCATGCATATGTGTTGCTTATATATATATATATATATATATATATATATATATGGCATTTTATGATTATCTATGCATTTATATACATACAAATAGTAAGCATATTGGTGATATCCCTAGATACATTATAAGTGAATTTTATATGATAAATTTATTTATACATCATATATTTTTTGATAGTTTATTAGTAATGATTTTAATAAATATATATATATTTTTTAATATTTTGAATGTTTATAGTTTGTATGAAAAACTTTTAGATATGCATATCATGATGCGTATATTTAAATAATCTTGAAAGTAACACATTTTTTTTTGCTTAGGTGTATATCTGTGTTTTTAGAATATATCTATCTTATTTGTAGAACAAAAGTTGACTTCAAAGTTTATCAGTACTTTTAGTCATTCCAGATAAATATTTATTTGTCTTTATTACCATCTAGTGGACAAAAATGGTATTTACTGAGATTTTAAATGAGCTTTTAAATGATTTTTGGCGCCTTTTTTTCATTTAAATGCCCTAAAATGTGTTAGTAGTTATATGTCTGATGAAGGGTTTGGTTAAAACCCGAAAGCAGTTATTATTTTACTGAATAAAAGGACTACAGCTATAAATTTGTTATTCTGAGTCATGGTGGTACTTTGGTGACCTGTTGAAGAATTTTCTGCATCTTTTGCGTTTACACCATTTAGTGCCTGTACCTCGAAGCTGTTTGTGGATTTATTTGTATGAAAATACTGTTTTGGCAGCTAGAAGGGACATGACAGAAGGAATATCCATTGAACTTGACTACAATCCTAGCTCTATGCACGAAGGTAATGAAAACTCTAATATAACAGAAGCTTTTAAGAGACTGTTGATAGTGGAATCAAATTCGCTTTTACAGTTTCGGAAGAATGAATTGTTAAATGCAAATGATAATGAACGCTCTAATCAATATAGTATCAATGTCTTGCAACTAACTCGTAAAGTAGAGACTCTTCTAACTAAACTAAAAAATATTCAGTGGCAGCGCAAACACATAGAGGTGCGCTTGTGCTTCCATGTAATACCCAGAGGACTGAGGATTCTGAAAATGCTGACATACGACACGCTTTATCCTGAACTTTTAGCCAAATGGCAAAAATTAAACACTGATACTTGTTTTCAATATATTAAATTACTTATTGAGCAATACATGCTGATAGAAAATTATATTGTGGATGAAATCACTAAAAAACAAGCTGATCTACTATCGGTCGTAAATGAGAGATACTTTGCTATGTTTTATGAAGATATACAAACACATACATCTGCATTAGAGTGAAGGTTACTTCTGGACAAGAAAAAGAAACTTGAGCGAGACCTAAAGGACTTTGATGTCGGGAATGTCTTTTCCTGGCAGAGAGAGACCAAAGGAACAGGTGAATTTCCCACTAGAAATCATCTTCATAACCCTCCTCTCATTCACCAATCACAAACCTTAGAAAGGGGACACACCTCCAATCAATCTACCGACACTCAAATCAATGAAAATGTTACAGATATGGAAACTAGTATTGCAACTAGTAGCCGAAATATATTTAAATCGCAGATAGAACAACAGATAAATATGTCAACAGCTGTGGAAGAACGAAATGATCATAAAGTGGATGTTACACATGCAACAAAGACACGCTTAGAGGGACAATGTGAATCTAGTGATCGCAATTTAGTACTAAACAGTGATGTAAGGAGAAAGCCAACAACTAGCCACACTGACCAACCTGCTTTAAACGTGATGGCTCATCATTTTCCCCTGCCTATTCGAGAGCAGAAAAAATGGACCCCTATCAGGAACAGCAGAAAGCGGAAAACATCAGGGGAACCTACAATATCCCAGAACAAGATACAGAGACAAGTGAGTCTGAGTTAATAATTAATTTATCTCGATATGAACTTGGAGTATTTGAAAGATCCCTTTTAAACAAAGGGTTGTCTTTTATACCTGATAAAAAAACTGACATTACTGACTTTATCCTTGTCATAAAAATGTTTGTCAGGAATATAGCATTGAAAATTATGTATAAAGATAAACAAGACAATGAGCAAGTTTCTTTCAAGAAACCTAGTGTGTTTTTACCTCATTTACACCCCCTTTTAGAAACGTTTGAACAAGCATGTGAGAGGGATTTTATACACATGTATAGTCAAACATCATTTAAGGGTAATCAGAATTTCTATCATTTGAATCAAGGGAAGCGTGAAGCATTAGTCAGCCTAAGTAACAACAATGAGATTATAATTAGACCAGCAGATAAAGGTGGGGTGGTTGTTGTATTAGATAGACTTTATTATGAAGAAGTCATGCAGGCAATGCTTAATGAGGATGAAACATATCAACTGATTAATTCTATGCAGTTAAATAAGATCATTAATAATATGCATAGCAACTTGTATGATTTATTAATGTGTAACATCATTGACCCTGATCTATATAAGTATTTTCTAGTTGAACTACCAACTGTTACAACATTTAGAGGGCTTCCGAAAGTCCGTAAAAACTACCAAAATCCTAAGATGAGACCAATTGTCTCGAGTAGAGGGTGGTTAACAGAACCACTCTCCATATATGTTGAAAAACAACTTAATGGGATAGTTCAAACAACAGATACTATAATTAGGGATACCCAAGAATTTCTTGAAACACTTTTTGTTCATACCAACAATAGTCATGTGTTATCTGAAACTTGGCTAGTAACCCTAGATGTAAAATTGTTATTTACTACAATACCTAATATAGAGGGGGTGGAATATCTGAGACAAATTTTACAAACAAGAAATGTTAACAAGGAGGAAGTGTTAAAATATATGTTAGTGCTTGAATTAATTTTGGAAAATAATGTCTTTGTATATGCTGATAAATATTATTTACAGACCAAAGGTGTGGCGATGGGAACACCTTGTGCTAACTCATATGCCAATTTGGTCATGGCCCAGTGGGAAAAGACATTTATCATGGACACAAACTATGTTAGAAATATCAAGTAAAAGAAAGAATATGCAACCCCACAAGAGGGCAATGCACAGGTAACCAATAAAATACGAAAAGCAACAACTGCACACAGAATTTCAGGACCAGCAAAGAACTGAACAGGAGATATTTAATAACAACACATCCACCGACTAAGCGCTTTCACCTAAAAAGGCATCTTCAGAGTCGGTTAACACTTAACAAGCACCCTATTTAAACAATTATGACAAATTAATTAATGACATCAAAATTCAAATACACCAATGAGCCAAAACACCACTGCTAAACTATTTAAAAACACATTACCTAAAATTAAACAACTACTACATTGACAAGAAAGAAATTACCATTCTTATAACACCTTTCCCAGTATAACTAATCTAAACATTTGATTTATTATGTTAGAAATATCAAATATTACAAGAGGTTTGTAGATGATGTCTTTTTCCTATGGGAAGGTATGGAGCCAGACTTATGTCAGTTTATTGAATATTTAAATCAGACCACTACATTTCTGAGACTTGAGGGCAAATGGTCGAAAGAAACCATAGAATTGCTAGATGTATCAATCACAATGAAAGAAAATAATATTACAACATCATTATATAGGAAGAAATGTAGGAAAAATTGTTTACTCAATCGCACTAGTATGCATTCTACACACATCTATCAGAATATGGTTATTAATCAAGGACGGAGAATATCTAAATTAACCAGTGATGATGATAAATGTAGATTAACCCTGGATACTTTGAAAGATGAATTCACTGTGAGAGGATATTCTAAGAAAGAAAGTGGGGTTGTTAATGATCTAAAGGTAATAGATATCAGAGGTTTATACTTCTTATTATCCAAAAAATGTATGTTGATGCTAAAGGTGTTGTTCTGTTAACTTTTTTAAGTGAATTAGAGTAATACATGTATGCTTTCACGTATGTATGCATGTGAGTTTTTATTTATGCATATGTGTTGCTTATATATATATATATATATATATATATATATATATATGGCGTTTATGATTATCTATGCATTTATATACATACAAATAGTAAGCATATTGGTGATATCAATAGATACATTATAAGTGTATTTTATATGATAAATGTATTTATACATCATATATTTTTTGATAATTTATTAGTAATGATTTTAATAAATATATATATTTTTTAATATTTTGAATGTTTATAGTTTGTATGAAGAACTTTTAGATATGCATATCATGATGCGTATATTTAAATATTCTTGAAAGTAAAAAAAATTTTGCTTAGGTGCATATCTGTGTTTTTAGAATATATCTAGCTTATTTGTAGAACAAAAGTTGACTTCAAAGTCTATCAGTACTTTTAGTCATTCCACAGAAAGATGTATTTGTCTTTATTCTTCTGCAAAATAGTTGTGAGTTGTAGTATCTGTTGTTCTACTAGTATGTATAAAACTCTCTGAAAAAAAAAACATACCTGAAGATCGGAATCATCAGCTCTTCTTAAACTACAAGGTTTGCACTCAAGGTAGTCACTCCGGCCTGCTAATCTGTCTTCTGCTTACCATGCTTATCTTCATTACCAGCTTTATCCAAACATGGTCATACCAGAGCCCTGTTCAGGTTAAAGAGCATAATCAGGAAATTAATACATTTTTTCCTCATTTTTCCTATCCATCAGCTGATTGTGTGGGGCCCGCACACAGTCGAGGATGATTAAGGAGCCCCCTTGTAGCCACAGGTATTGCAAGTATTTAAACCTGGCTATGTTGTTGGTATTAGTGGAGAGAATATCCACCAATCAATGTTTAACTAAGCCAGAGGCACTATGGCAGTGGTAAAAATATTTAATGGGATTTAAAGCTTGTTACTTGATAAAACACTGTTACAATAACCAGAGATAGCTTTGAATTTTAAAGGAGATATCAATAATTTAGAGTTATTACCCACATGGTTTATTAAGTATACGCAATTGCTGTACTAGCTTTTGTTAGTTTGACAGACATGTTACAAGATATCAAGATAAATAACTTGTTGTAGTTGGGGCCCTTCTAGGAACAGGGGGCACCCGCGACTGCAGGGTTCGCTGGTGCCTAAAGCCGGCTATGAAAAAAACTAACATTGAATTAATTTAATTAGTAAATGAATTTTAACACCATCTGCATCTTACAGCACCTATATTTTACACTGTACCTACTATTTTATATTCTACCTGCTTTATAATATTAGTAAATAATTACTATGTTTCTGATTCAGTGATTTGTAAACAGAGGCAGAACCAGAAAATGGCCCTTGTGGATCAGTGCTCTACCTTGGTAATTAATAATAAAATAAAATGTACTGTGACTTTTATATCAGTTTACAGTTTCAAATACAAACAGTCAGGATGTATAGGCATGAGCTCAGTCACTGTGGGAACAGAAGGCTTTCTCTTTTCTCATCTATGCACCATATAGAGATTATCTACACTGTTCCTAGGCTTGTTAAAAGTTCACTAAACAATCCAAGAGGAAAGCACAAACTTACTAGATCAAATGCTGAGCAAATTTCAAAAAAAAAAAAGAAAGAAATTACTTTGTTTAAATGAACTCCAGAGGGATGCCCTAGAATGATTCGATTCTGGGAATTATTCAGTTCTTCTAGATAAATTCTACCCTCACCCCCAAAATCATTAAGGAAAAATGCATTGACCCTTTACTTCCTCTTGGGACAACATTTTAAATCCAAATAACTTCTTCCAAAGCAAAGTTTCTCAGGTGACTAGAAGATTCTAACCCCAAATGAGTACTACAGCTTCTGAAAAGAAGCAGATATGTATGGAGCACTAAAATCTGCTAATATGGTGAGGCTGTGTAGGAACCAGATTTATTTTTCAAAATTCTGCTATATTTCTGCAGAAAAAAAACAATTATTTGCTCTATACATCTTACCAAATTTGATATTGCTGCTGCATTTTTACTGAAAAAAAGCAATTGCATGTTTTGTACAGTTTATCACATTTGTGTCTTTGCTGCATTTTTGCTTAAAAAGTGGAGGTTTTATATAGATTTTCACAAGCACTATTAGTTGTAGAATCATTTGTTGATATCTACTGAGAAATACGTATAAGGTATAACAAGATGCAGACTGATGTTTCTAAAGGATGTTGTTAGTTTACAGATTCATAAGTTCATAGATGAATATTAGGCTAACTTCTCCGAAAGGCCATTTTTAAGCCTAATAAATATCCCAATGTCAGAATCAACCTCTGTACCTTGCGTCTGTGAGTTAAAGACTGTAAACATTATGCCAAACCCACCCTCGAAAAGTGAGAATCAAACCCTGTACCTTATGTTTTTGAGGTAAGCACCTTAATTATTATACTAATCCAGTGCTAATTAGAAAACTGCTGTACAAGTAAAGGTAACAGCATCACAACAATTCCTTCTACCTACACATACACACACACACACGCACACACACACACACACACACACACACACACACACACACACACACACACACACACACACATTAAATTACACATCTGCTATCAAGATATTATGCATGGCTGTGGTAAGACACAAGCTCTTAAAATCTTGACATTCATAAATTGCATGATTGCAGTGCCAACTGATATAGTCCTATCATAATTGCAGCTTGTTGTATAATACTCACCCACACTCTGTTGGCCAAGGCTCATTTTGTTAGTAAGAAAGAGTATGATAAGTGAAGAAATCCTTTCTTATGTTTTGGTACTGCAGACCTGTTGCCCTGGGCAGATAATCCTTCATATATATTTGACATGTGGGACATCCTCTCCATAGCTTTGCAGACCAGGCGTGTTAAGCTTATGGGGTGGTAATTACCAGGGTCCGTAGAAGCACCGCCTTTGTGGAGTGGGACCACAGTTGCCGTACGCCACTCTTTGGGTACATATCCTGTGGTAAGGCTAAGATTAAACAGCAGCCTTATGTGTGGGTTTAGTTCCTCATTGAGTTCGTGTAGCACACAGCCGGGGACACCATCCGGTCCCATTGATGCTGTGTTTTTAGCTTTAGAGAGAGCAGCTCTCACCTGGGCATTTGAGATGATTGGGTGGCTACACTCTGCTGGGATAGATATTTCTCCTTTTGGGGAGGGAGGGGAGAAATTTTCACTGAACCTGTCTGCCAGTATGTTTGCAATGTCTGTGGGTTCAGTGATTTTTGCATCATTTTGGACTAATTCTGAGCATATCTGGGAGTTTCCACCCAGATTTCTAACATAGCTAAAGAAGGCCTTATGATTGTCTTTTGAGTCCTTGGCGATTTTTCTCTCAAAGTTGGCCTTGGATGATTTTATGAGTGATCGTAGTGTTTTACTAGTATTGATCAGAGATGTCTTCCCTTTTAGGGATTTTGCTCTATCTTGTAGTAGCTTTCTCCTCTTGTTGTAAAGTTTGTTTATGGCTGGGGTCCACCAGATCGGGTGCTTGCCTTTGGTGGAAAGGGTCTTGATTTTATTTGGGATTGCTTGATCCATGCAATCCTGGAGGTGCTCGTAGAAAGCATTTGTAAGGGATTCAGCAGTGTGGGTTGTGGTTTCCAATGGCTCAGGGGCCTTGAAGGATACCACACCAGTCTTAAGAAGTGTGAAGTTGGCTTTTGAGAAGTTCTTCACTGTGGTCTTTTTTGTTGGGGGTGAGGGCGGGATGTGGATCTCCAGTGAGATTAGTTTATGGTCTGGTCTCACCAATGAGGGATATACTTCCGGTGTGGAGCATTTTGTCCCCATGTTTGTGATGATCAGGTCTAGTATATTTTCACCTCTTGTGGGAATGGTGACAAGTTGTTCCATAGCATTTGAGTTTATGAACTCCAGGAACCTTTGGGCTAGGGTATTGGGGATTGAGTAATGTTCCCAGTCTATGTTTGGGTAGTTGAAGTCACCCAATATGATGGTGTTTGGAGAGACATTTATACTCTCCAGTGTCTTCAGGAAGGCTGTGTGGGGTTCCTGAGTTTAAGAGGGTGGCCTGTAACATGCTACAAACTGTAGAGCAGTTTTGCAGTAATTGCACCTGAATGGTCTCTGATGCTTCGTGAGTTGCCACCAGCCTGGAGGTGTGGGTATCCTTGATGAATATGGATACACCCCCTCCTTTTGTGGTACTGTCCGGGTTTTGAGGCCGGACCGCATGATATGAGGTAAAACCTGATAGTGCCAGGGTGCTCTCAGGAGCCTTGAACCAGGTTTCAGTCACAGCACAGACATCGATGTTCTCCATACTGAGGAGGGCTTCAAGGGCATGCATCTTGAGATTTAGACTTCTGGCATTGAGCAGCATTACCCTTAGTTTTTTTTCCATTATTGTTTTCTAGGGTGGTGGGTTTAGAATTTGAGCCTTGTCTAAAAAAGGCACTATGGGGGTGGCAAGAGCCTTTGCCAATATCCGGAAACCCAGGGGTGACAGGTGCAAGCCGTCCCTTGCGAAGCAGCGTGGCTTGTCAAGCATGTCATTCCAGGCAGACAGACATTGGATCCCCTTAGAATGACACCAGAAATTAAGCCAATTATTAAAACTGATCATTTTGTCTCTGTATTGTGGCATCATTCTTGGTGAAGGTAGGATACTGCTCAGGGTCAGTGTCATACCAGCCTGGGCTACATAATCTGAGAGCTCCTTTATGTCTCTTTTCATGTAGTCCAGGGAGGTACGTCTCAGGTCATTCACACCGGCATGGACAATGACTGAGTCATACTTGTACTTGCTCTGGAGTGACCTGAGCGCTTGTGTTATGTGGCGGATTCTAGCGCCTGACAGGCAGCTTACTGTGACCCTCTCCTTGTTCAGTCTGGTGAGTGGGACGTCAGTGTGTCTGACTATGGAGTCACCTATGACAAGTGTGTCTGGCATTGTGTTTGGCCTTAAGGGCTGTGACTGATTTGCACACTAACTTTGTGATCTATGTGTTGTTTGTGTTATGTCATGAGGTGGCAGTTGTTTGGGTGTCTGCTTTGGAGGCCTCCGCTGTTTTGGTAGATTTTTGATCAGTGCCTCCGAGTATGTCTTTGTGTGTTTATGTGTTTGATTTGTAGTTGTGATAGTTCTATGTGAGACTGGGTTTATGGTGTGTGTGGTTACCTTCTCCTCCTGTCTGGTTTTGCCAGTCCTGAGTTGAGAGAGCTCAGCCTCCAGTTTGGCTATATAGTTGCATCTCTCGCATGTATTTGTATTTTGTGGGAGGAGGAAAGGGTTGTCTGTGTACATGAGGCAATTGTAACATTGCCTCAATATTCCCAGATTCACCAGCTGAGCAGGAGAGGACGCTAGCAACTGACCCTTTGACATGCTAGAAGAAATGAAAAAGTTTGCTGTGTAACTGAGTCAGAAAGGACCTATAGGGAAGTGGGTACTCAAGGGGGTTTTAAACTAGTGAAGTACTTTGTATAATATAGAAGTGCTTTACCTGACTAAAAAATGCTTTAGGAACAAGTGCTGAGCTTTACAGATAGAGAATAGACTGTTTAGATTACAAGTAGAGCAGTTCTAAGGGAAAAAATGAAGAGCAGACTTTACAGAGCCAGAAATAATTTAACCTTGTTTAACCGGCATAATTTAACCTTGTTTAACCGGCGCTGCCCGATGGTGCTCTAGTGGCAACTCCGCGCTAAATGCAGAAAAGGCAATAAGTCAGTAGTACATTGTACATGACACCTTATCGCTATGTAGAAATGGGAAAAAGGGGGTTGTTGATGATGATGATGATGATTATAATTACCAGCCACTGTGTCTTCTGTTGTAAAGGCTGCTTTGTTCCCATCTACTCCTGACCTGATCAGTGCTGTGGTCCAAAATGCACATCTATTCATTTAATCAGTAAGGTAGCTTCAGTCTGATTTCCATTTTAAGAAAGACTGTTGTGTGTGCCCAATTATTTTTCAGGTGTCCTCTCTGTTCTAGGCACCTTCTTCCCCCATTCAGAACTGGTTGTCTTATAAAGAGTTCTTCCCATAAGTGCAAGGAACTCACAAGGACAGAAAAAACATGTATTAGCTTACTGATACTAGTTTTCACACTAGCTAAGCATCCAAAGCATGTGCTCTTTACTCCCCAGTCAGCTTACAGAAGATAACTTAACAAAGCTTCTTTAACCAGTTCAAGACATTCTAAACTCAATCCTAGAAGAAGCAATGTCGACTAATTTAAACATGAATGATTTAAAGGAAAACAGCATGGTGACAGTGGTAATTATATCTTCATTGAAATCCTGTCATTAAAAGGTAAGGACTAAAAATGTAGTTAAATTAAAAATGCTTAGATAAGAGAACATGAGAGACCCTTAGTGGGGTGGAGTAGAGGGAACAATTAAATTATAATGGGACCTCAGAACATTAGCTGAAAACGATAATGCTGGATGTTTAACCCATGGCATTTTCAAAATGACTTTGGATCCTTGTACAATTAAATCCTCCTACAGAGAATATGTTACTGGCAGGGCTACAGAAATGTGATTAACCTTCACATTCTATATAAAATTACATTTAATTTCAAGCTTAAATCTCATTTCTATACAAGGCAAATCTTTAAAAAGAAATGCCTTGTGATAGTTGTAAAACATGACAGAACAAGCTATACAGCTTTTCATTCATGCATCGTTGAAGGAGTCTCTCCAGATTGTTCATTAGCTAATTAAGATAAGATTCACTTCACAGTTAAAGATCTCATCATGTGTGTATTATTAAATATAACAGTGTCTCATATAGGCTTGAGATTTCATAGACTAAAAATTCATCCTTGCTATTTTCAAGGGACTGACAGTACAGATTTCAAGGTTCTATAATTTCCGAAGTAATTGTTCACCTGAATAATGGTCTAGACATATACTTGTAAAGCATTAAAAATCTGTTGTGTTGTTTAGTCTGTTTTCTGGATATGTTCAATACTTACTTGGTACTGCAAAGGAAAGTATATTTATGGGCATTCTATTTGCTTATTACTCAGAGATTATAGCAAAGTATCCAGTGTTCTGCTGCAATATTTTGCATCCAGTTAAGACAGCAATTCATTTAATAAAACATGTAATTTAAAAGTCATCCAAACGGTGAGATATTACTTCACATAAAAGATGATACATTAGTATTATGCATCATAACAACAAATCAGTACAGCTCAGTGACTACAAAAAAGTTTCATCTCTAACTACCAGCCGTCAAAATATCAAGATTCCATGGCCATTTGGCTTTGGGACAGCTGAGTACCTAGCAAATTAGAACCCTATACTGTTTCCACATAGTGCAAACATCTAAAAGGACAGACATCACTATTAAAGAGCATTCAGATGCCTGTTTCTGTAATGAATTTCTGTAGTTTGAGTTTGTAAAGAATATTACTTCATGCTAGCTCTGATAACACAAGACAACGAAAGGGAAATAAGGAGTAAGTAGAACCTAACTTTAGCAGGACAAAACTCATTGTGACCAATAGATGTCCATGCCTTAGCTTACCATTAAAGCAGGTTGTTCAGGGAATACGTGGACATGTGGAAGGCAACGGCTGAAGACAATATTCATTCAAAGGTGCATCTTGATTGCACAGCTAATTTGTAATGGCCTTAAGAGTTCTAGACAAAGAGCAACATTTCCCTTAACAATATCCAGCACATAAGGCTACTTACCACACACACTTCTAGAGGAAGTACAGATACCTGCAGAGGAGCACATATGTAATATCGTCACAAGACACTGTGTGGCATCAATCCAAAACATATTAACTTTAAACCAATGTTAAACTATATGCACATTGCAGCCATACAGTTTGAACCACATTCCCTTGGACACTGCTAGTCCCCTCGCGTAGTATGCTGAAGCATTTCCAGGAACGAGATGCCTTGTTTTCCTTCAGACATATTGCACCATGGCGGCAGTAGTGGTGGCTTTGTATGCACGTAAACATTCCTTTCTCAGTCTTTTTGAGAAAGAAAATGAGCATATCTTATCATTATTTCAAGCATAAAGCAATGCTTTGTTGTAATTTAGCTTTGAATTTGTGCTTAAATACTTCTAGACCAGAACAGTCTAGAGTAAAAAGAAACATAGATATCCAGTGCAACTGTTTGAAATGAGAGTGGAGTATGTCTCCACCTACTTACGCTCTTTGGTAAAAGCTTGATAAATATAAAATGCCAGACGAGAATGATAACATTCATGTCCAAACTACTACTTCTAGCACTTTTTATTAAAAATGTCTGTCAAGCTCAGGAACTGAGAGGTAAACTGTAGATCCTGCTCTTTTCAGGAGGAGACAAAGCTTGTTTGAGTAACACAGGAATTTTGTCCAACCATTTAGCTAAACAAATCAAGCATATTTGTTTATTGTGGATTAAAAAATGTCAGAATTTCTCTACCTAAGAGAAAGCATTGGGGAGGGATACAGAGGAGATCGAGATGTGTACAACATCATCCACACAGCGTTGTAGGGATTATTTCCTAACCTTAAGCAGGCAGAGTGATATCTTCCATATCTCCACACACAGCATAAGTTAGCTTCATTCAGCTCTCTTGTATGTCTGACTTTTACATTATTTTAACATGCTAGCAGTATGTTGTAGCCCCACACTCTATACTGGAATAGGTGGACCAATAGTTTCTGCTGCTTTCCACCCTTCCTGCCTAGCTCCTCCAACAGCAGGCCACTAATCTTTCTTGTGTCATCTGTGTCACATTCAAAGCTCCACCATCCCCCAATCTCTGCAGCCAGCCAGGCAGTGTGCATTTTAGGCCACGGCATGAAGTGATGTTAACACAGGATACAGTCAATTAATGCTAACATTTGATTACTTAGTAACATTTTTGACATTTGACTAAATGCATTAAATAACAACCAAAGAAATACTTAATGCATACTTTGTTTCCTGGTCTAGTATTTGCCTTTGTATTCTATTAACCAGTTCTAATTTCAGATGTGCAATTTTACTAGAGAGTTTAATTAACTGCAGGAGCGGCCTTAGGTCAACTGGTGCCCTAAGCAAAAGGGCTCCATGGCGCCCCCCCACCACACCACTTGGTGCCCCCATCCTGGTCTACCTACACCAAATAAATACTGAAAAGTGCCCCTGCTACAGCAGCGCCCTAGGCGGCCGCCTAGTTGGCCTATGCCTAAGGCCGGCTATGATTAACTGTTTGGTATTACTTGAAACAAAGTTGATTGTTGTTGTTGTTGTGTGTCTTTTGGCTTTTCCCGGTTAGGGTCGCCACAGCAGAACTCCAGTCTGCTAATGATTGGCAGTAGATTTTTATGTGCCGAGTTGCCGGCCCTGATACACAACCTTCAACGAAGGTACTCCCATTCACGCATGTGTCCACACAGAAGATGCTCTAGCTGAGAATCGAACAGGACAACCTCTTACTGTGAGGCAACAACGCTACCGCAGCACCACCACCACCACAGTTCATCAAACAAATATAGCTATAGAGGGAATTCTAAGAGGCATTGTAGAACAAGGATATATTTTAACACTGCAGAAAGATAGGAAAATGAGAAGAATGACCTAAGGTCACTCCAGTGGCTCTACTCGACAGAGGCACTGGGAACTAAGGTCGGGTGGCATGATGCCAGGGTAATCCAATGGGCTAAGCTTGTAAAGGCTCCAGGGTCATTAGCCTAGTACACACCTATGAACCTATTATATGTCAAAGTGTAGAGATGATGATCCACTTCAGATCTGGAATTAAGCCAATTTGACCTTGAATGAGTGACTCAATAACATTTCTTTTTCACAATATTATAGTTATTTATTTTACATTTGTTGACCGGGATTGTCCGACTGAGCCGAAGAGCCCTTTTTCAGCAAAGGCCAGGAAGAAAAGCTCCAACATATTAAACAATTTTCATTATAAATTAGTGTTAAAATAGCAATGTTACAGGATTATTACAAGGCATTAAGTAGCAATACAATGTTATACAGTGTCAATAATCAGGATTATAGCAAAACTATTTCAAGATGTATAAAAATAAATATGTCATTAATACTTATTAGACTTTCTTCTGGCTTCCTAAAATTATTTTAATTTCTTCTAATAGATGCCTTCATCATACAGAAACCCTCTGCTGACATTTTTTCTATTCTTTCCCCTACTGCCTGTCAGTCATCAATTAACTCCCAGTTAATTGGCCCTATCATTCCACATCACTGTGGCAAGTGTCAGTTGGAAGAAGCCATCATTATACAGCAGTCAGGGTGATTTGAAGCCATGTCCCTGTGTGGATCCCTGACAGAAGATCAAACGTTCACAATAGGGAACGTTGAAACACCAAACCCACATCACTGAAAACCCAGAAGCTCAAAAGCAATGTCAGTATCACAAAAGCTTTTGTTTTGCAGGGGCCTAAGCTTCCCTGCATCCCCATATCCCCTGCTAATTATACATGCAAACTATCAAAACTCTAATCCCCACTGTGCAGTGATTCTGCACAGTGACAGCCCATAACGTTCGGTCTTCCAGGTATTCAGTGATGTGGGTTAGATTTTCATTGTTCACTGTTGTGAACATTCAATCTTCTGTCAGTGACTACCTTCTGCACACACCCAGCAAAAGTGTTAAGGAGTGGACATGCAATGGGCTTTGAAACAGGTATACTTACTATGGTCCAGTTTAGTGGACCAAGACAAATTAATTTCATCCAAACTAGGTTTATTGATATACATGTTTTTTTTTAGAAATCTGGAATTCTCTTATAGATGGTATCCAAGAATAATGGCCCTGTTTTCAGTTATTAAATACAGCTATTACTTTGCACTAGGAAAGTATTGCTATATTTTTCCCTGCTTGACAGACCATTATGTCAAACTAGTAAAAAAATCAAGCAAATGTTTAGCTAAACTTATGACAGCAATACCATTCTTGGTAAAGGTGCTTGTGTAGTTATTGGTTCTCCTAAGCTGCAGGAAGTTAAATAAAGCTCTGTATTTCATGGCTCAAAAAAGCAAGACAAAGATCACTCTGACTGAGTTGGTAAGAGACTGAATACTCTAAAAATGTGCACACATCTGCTCCAGAATTATTGCTTTTGCTAGTTTGGTACAGATGAAGAGCTCACATCTGTTTTGATGCCAAGGATCCAGATATAATTAGCTGCCTAAGTGGTAGTGGACCAACCTGGAGGTCACTTCTCAGTGGCTCACAGACAACTCTCCTGTTGACGGAAAGGTATGTGATTTTAGATGGCTTGAAAGCCACTAAGGCCCAAGGTGTTGGAATGGACAAGACAACACTGAGAGAGAAGCTTAAGACTAACAAACTACCAGTGAGCAGTGAGGCCTATGGCTGTAAACACTCAAACACTTCTCACATTGATATTACTGTTGGGTTTGAGGGGAGAAGGAAACTAGCAAGTAAGACACAAGGGAACAAATGGAATGCACTCTATTGGCATTATTTAACCTAGCTTGCCTGGGAACAAACAAGTGTTTTTAGCTATTTAAAAGGAATAACAGAAGAAGATGAAGTACATTTTTCTGCTTTACACTGTTTATAATATTAGATCAAATTAATAAGGGTTTGGACATTTTAAGTAAATAAATTGACATGGAAAAGAAGAAAACAAGCCCTAGAGTGGCACAAATTAGAATGTCTTGATAAAACAAAATGAGTTATGATATGGCTAGCCATATTTTAAATAGTTTTAATTGTTAATGCGCATGATCTGTTTTTAACTGATGGTGAGGATATCATATTCATTAAAACTAGGATTACTTTTTCTGAGTAAATCCAGTACTGAAAATATATAATTATTCCTTGTTAAAGTCACTGTTCTCAGAGCTTTGGAAGGTGTTAAAGATTAATTAATTTAAGAAAGTCATGGACAGGAAATCCTTAAATAATTATAATCCACTTTTAATGATATCTCCTCTGGCTGGAGTTCAGTGATGCCTCTCTACATGACTTCAGGCCAGCACATACTACATATACCACCAAGTGTGTATTACTGCAACCTTATTATCATGGACTGAATGTAAACAAAACAGTTTATTTTGAAATAACGTAATTCTTCAGTGTATCTGACAAATAAACTATGGTCAGTTTCTAAAGTTTATAAAGGCTGATCCGTTGGATGCCAACTGTATTAGACATATCTTAAATGAAGATGAAGTTTTACTGATGTTAATGGCTACTGTCATAGGTAGTCCCCGGCTCCGGTTGTGTTTCTGTTTAAATTAAGTCCTTACTATTACCATGCAAGTATAATAAGTGCATTATACTGTATTCAGATAATATGGTTCATCAGATCGGCTGGGAAAAACAAACCTGGTCCTTAGATAACTAAAAAGTGATTTTGATTGTGCACAGGACATTGGGCATTCATGATATTTAGTAATACATAAAAAAGACAAAGGGCATGTCCTATGATTTTGGAGGTTGTCATAATTATATTATTTTAACAATGAAAAACTATTATTTGTGAATATAAATCTTGGAGTACTTACTAATGGAAAATTGCTTTCATAAATCATGCATAAATTATGTACAAGATAAGTATGTCAAATTTAGCAATTGCAAATGGTCTAATGCCACAGAAAAATAGCCTTGCAGTAGGGGAATGCATTATTTACATTAGTTTTCCACCTGTGAGCTTTCATATGAGGCTAAGTTCTGCTTGTATTTTTTGATCATGGAGATATTTAGAGAAATGTAAAAAAATATTAAAATACATAGTATATAAACAAAATGTAATATCATCCTTAGCTACACTACCCAGAGGTCAAGTATCAATCCATTTGTGTTACCCATCATTTAAGTCTTAAGATAAAATCTTTCAATAGTTTGTATGATGCATCATTTTGTCATTAATGTAAATATGATCAGGTAATATTAGACACCTAGAGTCATCGCTATGATGGTCCTAGAGAAATGCCTAGAGGTCTCACAAGGATTTAATGAGGTACCTCCACCCATCAGTGTAGCTAGCCTCATCCTTGATTTTTTTTTTATCATACAATTTAGGTATACTTTACCATACAGCAACCTTTCATTATCTTTCTAGTTTTTCATTTCAATTTTTTATTAGCATAGATCATGAAAGCCCCACCATCTTCTTTCTATTCAGCTTTCATATTATTTCTGAAAGGAATTCATCCAGTCTGATTCACACAGCAGAAACAATACTCTTTCTGTAGTTTTCACTTTTAGTTGCAGGCCACAGTGTTACATCCTGAAACTGTGTCTTGCTGAGATTAGTAAAGTGGTATAAACTACATATACAGTCCAAATGAAGCAATCCCAAGCAAGGAGTTGATGGAGACTTCTTATATGAGGAAAAGGGGTCAGTTAGACTGCAATATAAACAAAGCAGTAAGTGCTCAAGTTTGTGGACTGTACAGTGTTGCTGTTATCCACATAATAATAATATATAACTGTGGAAAATCAAGGTCAATACAAAATACTAGAAGTTGCTTCAAGATGGCTGACTACCTCTATGAAGTATCAAATGTCAGTCAAAGATAACTGAGAAGACCTCTCAGCCAGACTGCGCTACTATGCAGGAAGTGAAAAAGGTGGACATGTATCAATCTAATACAGAAGGGACTCGCATCAAGGCTGGTAAAGCAGCATGATGCACTAGAGATTCTTCATGCCTAAATAACCATCAGAAAGGTCTCATACCATATATTGCTAGCTATAGAACTCCCTCCATGACACAAGGAAGCCATAATTCCTATCTATAGGAACTAGAATCACCCAGCATTAAACCCAATACTATTTTCCTAAGTGACCTAAGCTAACCAGCTGTAGACTGTAAAACCTACAACACCACTAGCGCACAAGCACACAGATTCCCACAATCTTGTCAATACAAATGCCCTGGAACAATTAGTCAGAATACCCACTAGGAGGAATGACATCTTGGATCTTGTTCTTACTAATATGGGACCCTCCAGCTATCACATAACACCAAATCCTAAAAGTGCTATCAAAAGCTAAAAATACTGCATTGATGAGTCCTGACTATATTCCTGGATGCATCTTAAACAGAATGAAGCTAGATTTAGCCACACCCCTAACAATGCTGTTCAATTTCTGCCTCCATAAAGGTTTTTTACCAAGTGAATGGAGAACAGCTGCAGTCATTCCTCTGCATAAGAGATGACCTTCCACAGACTCAGGAAATTACAGACCCATAAGTCTGACCAGCATCATATGCAAAGCCATGGAAAGACTTAAAATGGAATTAATCAGTCAGGAATAAAAACTTGCAAACACTGGAACCATCACAATTTGAATTTGTCACGGGCAGATTATGCTTACTCGACCTGATGGATTTTTTTTTGAAAAGGTCACCAAAGCAATGGATGAAGGTAAAATGGTACACACTGCAATACCTCAACCTGGCCAAAGCTTTTCACACAATTCCTCATTCAGGCATAGAAGAAAATCTAAATAAACTGGGAATAAACCCTTATGTCGCCCACTGGATTTTCATCTAGTTCACAGATAGGATGCAGATAATCAAAATAGGTTAAATTACCTCCACAAAGGGACCAGTCACCAGTGGAGGCCCCCAGGGTTCCATGAGGGACCTCTCCTGTTTGGTACTTACTTTCCTGAAGTAATAGCCAATACCAAAAGGCTGTGGATGACTAAGTTTGCAGATGACTGTAAGTTAGAAGCAGACATTGAATTCCTTTCCTGCAGGAAGGTGTGTCTCAAATAACTGGTGTCAAAATCATGGTCTGCAACTAAATGCCAAAAAATGCATTATTGTATCCTTTGGGAAGTCATCCATCCAAGGGAACTACCAAATCGACAATACTCCTCTAAGAACTGACCCAGTTGTTCAGGATTTGGGAACTTATGTGGACAATGACCTAACATTTGACCAACATGTGTCTTTTTTTGGGGGGGGAGAAAGTCTTTCTATATTGCATAGTTTATAAACAAAGGGATGTCATTGTCTCCCTTTACTTAGCCCTCATTAGGCAATTAATTAAATATAATGCCCCCTTTGGCATATATCTGTCCAGACACATGCAACATGTGGAATGCCCACAAAAATACCTTATCTTATTTTTATATGGTTTTGAAGTTTTCTATACATTAAGTATTTGTAATAGTGAATGGAAATTAAAAGGTTCTGTATTTTTAAAATGTTATTACCTTTAGTCACATGGTTAATAGCTGTTACTATTTAATTAATTTAAATGATGTAATTGTTCTGAAGAAGTCCTTTAAGTAATAGGGATGGAAGTGCTTAACCTCTATGTGATTTATTAGAGTACAATTATTAAAACTTTCATTTTAATACCAATTCTGGTAGTCCATTCAATTATTGGATGTTAAACTGGTATTTACAGGGATTCACTACATGGGCCATATTTTTTGGAGTTTGTTTGGTCTTTTGAGGCTGCACAGGCACATGCTCTTTGTTTGTATTGCATCTATGAATACCTATCAAAAAACTTTCAGTTTAATTACTTTGTCTGGAGTAGTACTATAATGCACAATGAAAGTTTTTAGCAACTAATAATTAATATAAATCTGCAAGAAAAAACAGGCAATTTACAGTTTTCACTGGGTGATACCTTAAGCCTCCTGTAATGGAGGCCCATGGGATATATGAAAGTGACCCCTTAAGTACATACAATGTTTCAGCCACATGGCCTCTGAATGCACATGACTTTTTACTTTCTACTTTTTAAGTCTTTATGGATGCATTCAGGCCAATAAAGTCAAACCCCACTAGCTATGGACAATCCATGTTTAAGGTTTTTAGTGACCTCATCAGCACAGCATAAGTGGATTTTTTGGCTATACTTTAGAAATACACAGCTTTAAACCCAGATGATGATGATAAACATTGAGGTGCCTGCAAAATTTATCAACTAACATCCAAACCAAAATCAGAACTAGTCAGTTAGTAATCAAAGAAATACTGACAATATTTTCAAAGACAGTCTAAGAAGCTAATGACTCTCAGAATTGTCATTGTAACTGAATGCTGAAACAAACTACTTGCATTATTGTATGTAGGTTATGTCATAATATAAGGAACATAAAGAGCATTATAGAATCAAGAAAAAAAGGCAATTTGAAAACAGAATCACATCAATATTTTAGACCTCTGCAGGCCATTTGGGTATACCAAATTACAGAATAATAAAAAGAGTGATAAAAGAGTGACACCGAGGCATGCTACAAAGAAGATCAAGACATAATGAAAAGCATTTTTTTTTAGTTTTTGGGTGAAGGTTTCCTTTATTTTTTAAACAGTTGCAGCAAAGCAGAATGCCTAGTAAGAGGCCAAACTTGTGTGTATTACCAACAGATAATTGTAAGGGGTCAGGAAAGATTCTCTTAAACAAGTACACCTAGAAATAAGTCTGTGGAGTTTAGTAACATACTTCCTATATTGAAACACATAGCCAGCCTGCAAGCTTGTACAATCTATGATCCTGAGTCCCCTAACTCATGCACTGAGGTAAAACGTGGACTTGTACAGTCTACTCCTTTCACTGCCCAGAGAGGAAAACTTGCCAGTAATAGTAAAGCAGGCCTCAGCAAGTGTTCTTCAATACCCTGGGTCTCTGGTTTCTCCTGTAATGTTGTATCTGCATTTGTTTATCAATGTACACTGAGTTTGCTAGGGAACAAATAATCAGAGAATGCCATCTAGTGCCAGTGTATGGCACAGCTCAGGCCTCTCATGTGCTAACATCACCTGAGTTGGCAGCTCTCCCCACATTAGAAATCTATGACCCTCTCCCCATACACAGCTAAGTGAAAGTCTACCCCTCATGGGTGTTGCTTGAATGGGGCACCCCCCCCCCTGTGTTCTAGGCAGTGAAATCACAAGGGACAAAGGTCTCTGTCTCAGAGATACATAAAGATGATTATTACTCACATCTCACAAGAAGTCATCTTTTGGAGTAACACCTAATCCCATAAAGCATTCTAAATTAAAGAGATTTAACTGGTATCCTCACAGAAAAGATGAGATAAACCAACTCCTGGACCCTGTTATGAGAAGTCACACTTTTGTGGCCAAAAAGTACCCAGACACAAACTTTGCAATTCCTAAAATGATTAATGACATTGGCAAGCCCTGGCTGAGTACTGCTAGCATCCTATAGCATTACATAGCATACCTATTGTTATCATATAGCATACCCCATTGTTATTATATAGCATACCCCATTGTTATTATATAGCATACCCCACTGTTATTATATAGCATACCCCATTGTTATTATATAGCATACCCCACTGTTATTATATAGCATACCCCACTGTTATTATATAGCATACCCCACTGTTATTATATAGCATACCCCATTGTTATTATATAGCATACCCCATTGTTAGCTCTCCAACAAGAAATACTAAAACACATTGCTACACTCTTGCTAAATTTGGAATCAAAGGCTGTGATGAGGATTACCAAGGGGAGCATTAGGGTATATAAGGCATTTCATGCACCTCTCCCATTTACATTTTTCTCCCCAACTGTGAAGGAGATACTAGAAAAGCTGCCACAACTGTCTGATTATGAGGTCAAATGTGCTTTCAATGAAATGTCATAGTAATCACTGCTAGAGCTGGATTATGGCCAAATGAGCTGCAGGGCAGTGTAATGGACCAGGTCCCCTCTCTCCCAGCCATTTCAGTGTTCCATTACCTGGCTGCCTCTTCCTAATTATCATAAACACTGTTCAAGTATGTCAGTTTGCATACTATTTGCAATGATTACAGATATTTGGATTTAATTTAAAACTTTTATTTCAAAATTTATAGTACAAATACTGATGGCCATCTGCTAAACAAAACATCTCACACTGAAAACAGACTTAGCATGAGCAACAGTAAATGTCATTGAAACTCACATTCATTAAAAATGCACTGAAATTCGCATTCACTGAAAATGCATCTGGCCAGAGGTGGATTAAGTATACCTTATACCCTGGGGTGTTTTCAGAAAATGGGCCCCCTGCACACATTTTTAGGACTATGCATAAATGCACGTGTTCTCTGATTCCCCTTCCCACTTGCATTATATCCCTTGTATAATACAGCAACAGTTGCTAATGTGTTTTAAATCTGCTGTTTTGAAACATTTTTCCTGTAAGCAGTGAAACAAAAAACTAAGAACCAATAATGAAAAAAACACCTATTTTGGAAGATTTCAACTATAAAAATAAATCACTCAAACTGCTGTCATTATAATCCACCAATATCAGTCAGTCTGCACAATCTTTGCAGAAGTAAAAGTCATCTGAATCATTCCACATTAAATAAAGCTATTACTAAGGGCTTTTCATCCAGAAAAAGGAGGTCATTGTCCCACTGTACTCATCCCTCATTAGACACATTATAGAATACAACACCCCATCTGGTATGTACCTCTCAAGGAATCTGCAACAACTGGAAAGGCCGCAGAAATGCCTCACTAAAAGAATCACATGCCTAAAGCAGATGCCCTATGCTGACCATCTAAAAAAACTCTACCTATACTCTGTCGCATATCGTCTACTCAGAGGCGATCTCTGCTTAACATACAAGGCCATGTCAAACCCAGAGCTGTTGGACATGCTACACTTAAAGAAATCCCAATCCCTCAAAGATGCACACTTCAGGGATCTAAACCTTGTCATCACAATGAACAAAACATGCTGGAGGGATAGGTTGCTGACCCAGAGACTCCCCAGACTCTGGAATAGACTGCCCATACATGTCAAGCAGAGTGCCTCTTTGGCCCTCTTCAAAAGGAACCTTGATGATTGGATGGGAGATAGGAAATTCACCCCGGGGAATCATGTAAGTTGCCCTGCTAGACAGGGGTCCAGGGAAGTAAATACTATGGGAAGAAATAGCCAAGGAATTGTTATGGCTAGGCGTGTATAGGCCCCAGGGCTGGTTGCCTAGTACCAACCTATGAACCTATAATACAGAGTTGCTGCTAGCAAACAAATTTTGCATTTCAGTGCTTCATATACAAATGCAGTGCCTGCTGCCCTTGAAGAATAAATTGCCTGTGTTGCATTAAAAAATGTTGTGCTGGTGATATCAACATAACATTTCCTGAACTAGATCAGCTATGCAATAGGGTATGGCTAGCAAACAACAACAGGTTCATTATAACTAGGCATGCACTCTTGGAGACCATTAAGTAGCCTAGCCCAAATTCCCAAATTGCTCCAAAGTCTAGTTAAGTGACTTGCTCAAAGTCACACAAAAGGTAAATGAAGGTGGAGAGATTCAAACCTTGCACTCTTGACAGAAAGCAGCTCACTAACAAGTCAGAGCTTTAGTTTTTTGCACTATCATGGATTTTAACTAAATGATGAAATCCTTTGCAATCTGATCTTGAACAGAAGACTGCATCACAGTAATATGCAACAATGATTACATAATGGATGATGAAGATCAGATGGTTCTAATTATCACTCCAAATAATAAAGACTACATGACCTGAAAAATGTCAATCCCTTTACAGGTGCTGAAGGTCGTAAAGAAGGTACTACAAAATATATTACTGAAATGCAACATGTTTAGACTACTAATATGCAATATATTAAACAATCCAGGCCTATTAATGAATTAATTCATTCTTTAGTGCAATGAACAAAGCAAAACAAATAAAGACCATCTAAATGTTACAGCAGCTTTTGTTCAATAACCCACATGTCATACAAAAAATCAGAAATATTACTGAATACAGAATAGTATTTTTTTTGTGTGAGGGGGGGGCTTACATGTTTGCATTAATCTACATCTCATTCATCTTCTCTGTTATCGAGACTAGCTATCCCATCTCACATCCCTCAGCACAGGCCTGATCTTCTTGAATGGCTAATAATGCTGTATTGTTGAGACACACACTTTCAGAGTCAATACAGCCAGATTCTGCACAAATGGAACAGGGTAATGAATCAGGCCCCAGCCAGCCATACCAATATCCCAGTACTTGGTTCTCTCTCCCTACTTACCATAAACACTGTTCAAACCTATATGTGCGCATACTATTTTCATATTTAATTTTACAATTATCACAGAAAATTTAATTTCATTTAAAACTTTGATTTCAAATTTTATGAAAAAAAAAACACTGACAGCTATTTTCTAAATAAAACAAAACACTCTCGTATTGAAAATAGACTTAGCATGAGAAACAGTAAACTTATATTCCCTTGAAACTGACATTCAGTGAAAATGCATCTGGCAACCCACTGAACTACAAGAGACGTGCTGAACTTCATACTCAAATAGCATATAGTGAAGTACTAATTAGTGTCTACAGAAAGGGTGCCAAAATTCAATGGGACACCCTACTGAACACAAATGTTCATTTCCAGGAGCAGCTCAGAAGTCCTGCCAGGTGAAATAACTTGTCAGAGTCACAATGAAGACTAAGGGAATTAAACCATGTATTACAGGAAGCAGCTCTTTAACAGCTCACAGCCTTACTCATCTGCATTAAGTGTCAGACAAGGTGTTGTAGCCCAAACACACTGCATTTCATACCTATGTGCCTGCAAAAGACAAGCTAAATTAAAATGTATTCATAGTTAAAATATTAACATTAAACTCGTAGACTTCATGCTGTTCAGTTTATTTGCAGTTAAATAATAAACATTCTGTTAACCTCTTAGCACAAGAAATTTAGAAAAAGCCAGGAATAACAAGGGGACACAAGCCCAAAAATATGGACAGATTTTAAAAAGTTGTTCCTGAAAACTTAGAAAGTTACTAGAATAACAAATTTTGCATTAGTATAGATTTTGTAAAAGATATGAACTCTGAAACTCAAATGTCTGTCATTATTTGGTAACTTCAGTCCTCAATGATTTGCCCTAAAACAACAAATTTTATGAGGAACAGACCAAAAATATGAGGTAAAAATCTGGACATTCAGTGAAAATCTGGATATTTGAGAGATATGCAAGGACCCAAAGATCACACCCAAAGAACATGGCTCATATGGCAGTGCTCTTATTTACTAAAATCAATTTCCTTCATTTACACAATAAGTACTCTGGTTCATAGGTTTTTACTAGGCTTGCTGTCCAGGGGACCAATGAGGACCCTAGCCAGAATTTCCACTTTCCCAAATGTACTGTCTGGTTAAGGGACTTGCTCAAGAACAGGGCATAAATATGTAGCAAAATTAGACAAGTCCTGAAAAAGTGGAGACAGATAAGTGTAGAGTACTCTATATCATTTAAAAAGTTATTAGAGTAACAGGTTTTGCATCAACATGTATTTATTTACTTTATTTTCCTATGTTAACTGGGTTATTCCCCACTAGGTTAATGGTTTCTCTTCAGGGGAGAGTCTAGATGGTGTATATACTACAAGGTGAAATCTGGCTGTAACATCAGGGAACTTCCTCTGTTCTTTGAAGCTGCTAGATGGTGCCGATTGGCTCCTATGGCAGCAAGGAAGATGCCTTAGAAAAGCAGGAGGTTTAGGGAAAAGCTATGGAGAGTTTGGATGTGGAAAGTGAGAATTTGGGAAAAAACATTGTTTGATATGAAGCATCAGAATGTAAACAAAGATTCCTGGGTGGTAGATATTACAAATGAGCAGCATTTAGCTCTCCCTGTTGAAAAGGAAGTAAAAAAGTCTGTTGAAGTAGTGCAGATAACAGAAATGGCATCAGGAGGGCTTGCAGATGATGTTCTGTTAAAAATTCTTGAGCAGAATGATCCAGGGGACAGTTTTGCTGTTTCATGGGGGTGAAATAGCAGATAACATTTTTAAAAGTGTTAAGTATGGAATGTAGAAAAGGAACCAGGTGATCTATCAGCAGAAAATGCAGCAGTTAAAACTTATGAAGCAGTGACAGAAAGTAAAAGAGGAAAACAGCAACAAACTGAAAAGGTGTCAGCAGATAATGCAGTAACTAAAACGTGTAGCAGTGACAGGAGGCAAAAAAAGGAGACCAGCAACAAACTCTAAGTAAAACTGTTTTAGAAGAGAAGATCAACTGTGAGAATAAGAACAAAATAACAGTACTGTAATATATAGATATTATGTATGAGATAATATGTTAACTGTTCTGGGTTTTAAAGCTCAAGACTTTTGTATATATTGGGGGAGATACTTTTTGTGACTTAACATTTGAAACTGATGTATTAATAATGAAATTTCTGAAACTATGTAACAAAAAGAAGGACATGTATCCATGGAATAATTATTTGTTTTCTGGTAGTAACTTAAATGATAAAAAATGTAGTTTAGAACTGATGAACTGGAAGAAGACGATGTTGAAAAATGCATGCAGGGTCTGTGTGAAACTGTTGATAATATTATGAAAGTTAGGAACGAAACTTATGGAATGGGGAGCAGAGGTTAGAAACTTCTTGAAATGTAAAAAAGATGATGAAGCACTTGCCAAGTGTTATTTTTGTGGCTGGTCATAGAGGGACATTATGATATGCTGGCCAGCCTAAATCAGGTTTGTTTTTTGGGAACTTTTCTTATTTATTTAATGATTGTGACAAGGTAAAATGTAATCAGTGTGGAAAGAAGGACATACAGCAAAAGGATGTGTGCCTACTCTTGTGAATGGAATGCTAAGAGCAAACAGCAAATAATGAAAAAGAAAGGGAGAGGGAAGAAAACGCACACAAGGAAGGACCAGTCTGGGGGAGAGAGTGAAGTCGGTGAAAAAGAAAGGGAGAGGGAAGAAAACGCACACAAGGAAGGACCAGTCTGGGGGAGAGAGTGAAGTCGGTGAAAAAGAAAGGGAGAGGGAAGAAAACACACACAAGGAAGGACCAGTCTGGGGGAGAGAGTGAAGTAGGTGAAAAAGAAAGGGAGAGGGAAGAAAACGCACACAAGGAATGTCCAGTCTGGGGGAGAGAGTGAAGTCGGTGAAAAAGAAACTGTAGAAGAAGAAAAAAATATGGAGGAGAAAATGAGGAGAGAGTGTATGCAAGAAGTTTCTGAGGATCAAGGATTATTTGTACATAACCCCCTAAAAAAATATTCAGTTGGGAAAAAAGTGAAAATAAGAAAATGAAAGTTGAAAATTATTTCCTGCTAAACCTAAAAAGAAGGAAAAACAATAATTTTAGAATGCTTTCTGTAGACATGAACAGTATTATTAAGAGTGCAAAAAGGTTAGGGATACTGGAATAGTATACTAAATGTAATGTGGATGTTACTCTGTTAGAAAATGAAAGATTCCGGACAAGTGAAAACAGACTGCAAACAGAACAATTGTGGTGGAGAAATATAATATGGAACTTAGGAAGTGAATGTTGTTCTGGAGTGCCTGGGTTGTGTGAAAAAAAAAAAAAACAGTGAAAATGCTTGATGTAATGTTGGTAAGGATGGGAAGGTTAACTGTTGTAGATGTGAGGTAGAAAGAACATGCTTATAGAATTATAACATTATATACATATATAACTAGCAAGGAAAGAGAATCTGTTTCATCAAATATGAGACTACATGGTGGTTAACATGAAAATTATAATTGCAGGGGACTTTTATTGTGATTTAAAAGGAAAATGTAAAAAAGAAAGGGAAGGATGTAAAAAATACAGGAAGTGAGAAAATGTGGTAAATTAGCTGTGTAGAATAAAGCTTAACGGACTTATTGAAGGGGGTCATTTAATAATATGATGAAGCAATATTATTATGTAAATCCATGGGAAATTTTACCAGGAGAAGTGATTAAAGCCATTAAGGTAAGGAAAAAGTGGTGTACCAAGGCAGCAGTGTCAATATTTCCTACGGAGACTGGTAATAAACAAGTTACCAGTTAAGGGGAATATGCCATATAAAAAGAAAGTTGAATGTATGTGTTTATTTTGTGGGAAGGAAGAGACAATAGAGTTTGTTTTTTTTTTTTTTGGAAATGTAAAAAAAGAGTGTTGAAACTCTGGAAAAAAATGTGTGAAGAAAGAAGTTGTGGAGAATATTAATAACATAAACAATATAAATATGAATATGATTATGTATAAATATAAGATTAAAAAGAAAAAAATATGTAAGCAGGGTAGGTAAGAATTTACTTTATGCAATATGGGTTATTTGGAATGAAAGACTGAATGATATTATGTTTAATAGGAAATGGATTTTGGCAGATATATTGCAAAAAATCAGATTATGGTTGTAGAAGGAGGAGCGGGGGGTCAATTATGGAAGAATAGCAATGAGGATATTATAAGTAAAATGATAAATAGTAAAAAAATAGAGATCTGTATATATATATATATATATATATATATATATATATATATATATATATATATATCTGCCTGTACATATGTAAATATGTTTTTTTAGGTTGTGTAAAATAAAGGACCCTTACTCATTTTGATAGGTGCCATGGAATCTCTTACATCCACCTGAGCTACCACCAACTTAAGCAGATGGGATCTCAGTTTAATGTCTCATCCAAAGGATAACACACTTTTTGAGTACATTATTCCCCTTTTGCTGCACTGCAGTATCAGCAATTGCTCTACCTAGTGTGGGAATAGAACCCATATACACCCTCACACAAGCATATATGGGTCTATGACATAATATCTAAAGTTCAGAAGACTGAAAACCAAAATATCTAAACTCAAAATACTGAAAATTTGCCCCCTTCTCCACTATTAGTATATATAGTTAGGGGGGATGGGGGGCATAGCTCCCACCAAGTCTGGTTTTATATTGTCCACTTTGTTGAAATTCAGTATTATGGGTTTCAGTCCTATGGGTTTCAGACAAGTGATTTTTCAATCTTTTGAAATTTCAGTCTTATGGTTTCAGTCAAATGAGGTTTCTATTATATGATAGGGATCTATATACATATATATATATATACATATATATATATATATATATATATATATATATATATATATGGTATACATTCATTTAATCGACTTAGCGGTAACTGAACATCAAATCTTCTGAACCAGAATGTCAATTTTCAAAGTGGTGAACAGTTGGAATGTCATAAATAACACCATATGTGACATTTTTGACCGCTCTACCACCTAAACAAGTGCTACCATGGGTCAAAAGGGGGGATATTGTGTGCTTTACACATACTGTGTTTGGACAAATGAGAATTTGCTGCACTGCTTTCGGTCATTTCCCGGTAGGCCATCCACCGGCTGACCAAATGAATGTATACCATATATATATATATATATATATATATATATATATATACATACATCTCAGTCTCTCCTCATATATCTCATAACACATATACATATCATACACACACAGGTACATTTATATATACACTATATTTATAAATAACACCATATGTGACATTTTTGACCGCTCTACCACCTAAACAAGTGCTACCATGGGTCAAAAGGGGGGGATATTGTGTGCTTCACACATACTGTGTTTGGACAAATGAGAATTTGCTGCACTGCTTTTGGTCATTTCCTGGTAGGCCATCCACTGGCTGACCAAATGAATGTATACTAGATATATATATATATATATATATATATATATATATATATATATATACACACATACATCTCAGTCTCTCCTCATATATCTCATAACACATATACATATCATACACACACAGCTACATTTATATATATGTCCCTGTTTTATACATAAATAGGTGAGTGGATGACTGTATTGTCCTACATACCCTAATAATGATGAGTAAAGCTGCACTATCACACATCTATAATGTTGTTCAAAGGATCCAAAGTAAGGGCTCAACAGTACATAATGCACTTACTTACAGATCCCTGTGCCTGCTGGATATCACCATATATACATCAACGGATGAGCAGGTGTTGTAATGTATAATGTTGTCTCTGCATGCATGGACAGGGCACATTGTTCCTGATCATCCAAGTGCAAACAGCCACATATGGCCATAATGGTAACTGTAGATACATAGATAAGCTAAATAACAGTTATCTGACTGCTAGGATGCTACATGCAGATAACAGTATGAAAAAATATCATTCTGCAGTCCACAGATGTTTTTCAACACAAGTTTGTGTAATCCACAAGTAGTTTGCTGGCAATCATAAATAAAACAGACATCAGACGTGGAGCATGCAATAGGTACTGTGATCTATAGTGTTTAAGACTAGACAGGCAGGGATTTTAATCTTACTCCAGTCCACTTGGCGCGTGTGTGTGTGTGTGTGTGTGTGTGTGTGTGTGTGTGTGTGTGTGTGTGTGTGTGTGTGTGTGTGTGTGTGTGTGTGTGTGTGTGTGTGTGTGTGTGTGTGTGTGTGTGTGTGTGTGTGTGTGTGTGTGTGCGTGCATGCGTGTCTGCGTGCGTGCGTGTGTGTGTGTGTGTGTGTGTGTGTGTGTGTGTGTGTGTGTGTGTGTGTGTGTGTGTGTGTGTGTGTGTGTGTGTATCCCCCTACAAAACAACAGAGAATCTCTCATTGGCTATCAAACTTCAATGATTATGCACTTTTTGATGCAGTAAGTTGCTGTTGCCTTCCAAACTGCCCAATTCAATAAGACCTGATGACATCATCGACCTTAAGACTACCAGCTGTGCTTCTAATATCACACTTAAGTTGTGGTGCATGCAATAAGTACTGTGATCTATAGTGTGCAAGACTAGATAGGTAGGGGTTCTATTCTCACTCCAGGCCGTGTGTGTGTGTTTGTGTGTGTGTGTGTGTGTGTGTGTGTGTGTGTGTGTGTGTGTGTGTGTGTGTGTATCCCCCTGCAAAACAAGTGGGAATCCCTCATTGGCTATCAAACTGTAATGATTATGCACTTTTTGGCCCTGTAAGTTGCTGCTGGCTTCCAAATTGCCCTCTTCATCAAGGCCTGATGATATCATCTACCTTAAGACTACCAGCTGTCATTGTAATATCAGACTTAAGCTGTAGTGCATGCAATAAGTACTGTGCTCTATAGTGTGTAAGGCAAGATAGGTAGGGGTTCTAATTTCACTCCAGCCCACTTGGTGTGTGGGTGTGTGTATGTCCATATGGCATAAATATGATCAGCTCAGTAACTTGGAAAGAGGTAGGGTTTTGCAGTATTTTATTTGTAGCAACTGATGTGGGCTTCCAAATGCCTGACCACAACTAGGCCTGCTGATGTCATCAAGTATAATATGTCCTAAAGAGATAGTAATAGGTTTATAAGTTCATACTAGGCTATCTGCCCTAGGGCATTTATAAGCCTAGCCAGAGTGTGTATGGCTTTCGCCACCCATATTAAATTAATTTTGCTATGCCCTTTTTCAAGGTTAGTATAATGTGCCTCTGTCTAACAGTGACACAGAAGTGATACCCAGGGTAAACCTACGATCTCCCATCCACTCATCAAGATTCCTCTTGAAGAGAGTCAATGAGGGGCTCTGCCTAACCTGGACTGGGATTTTATTCCAGAGTGAAGGAAGCCTCTGGGTTATGAATCTGTCCCTCCAGCATGTCCTATTTATTTCAGTGCTGAGGTTCAAGTCCCTCGAGCACGTAGCTCTATGGAATTTGGATTTTCTGAGGTGCAGCATGTCCATTAATTCCGGGTTGGACATGGCTTTATTCGTCAGGCACAGATCACCTCTGAGCAGGCGGTATGCCACTGAGTAGAGCTGGAGTTTCTTTAACCGGGTAGCATACGGCATCTGTTTGAGCCCCTTGATCCTCTTGGTGAGGTACTTTTGGGGTCTTTCCAGTTGCTACAGGTGTCTGGTAAGGTACATCCCAAAAGGGGCATTGTACTCAATTATGGGCCTGATGAGGGATGAGTAAAGAGGCACGATGACCTCCCCTGATCTAGATGTGAATCCCTTCATGATTAGGTGGGCTATATAAAATGTTTTTCTAACCACTTTGGCCACGTGGTTGTCAAATGAGAGATTGCTATCAACTTGGGTCCCCAGGTCCCTAATTACTTCTTCTGTACTTAATGGATTACCACCTATGTGGTAATTTGTGGGCACTTTGTTTTTGCCAAAGGGGATGACTATACACTTTTTGGCGTTTAGCTTGAGGCCATGGCTCTGGCACCAGTTGTCTGTTTCTATGAGGCCCTTTTGGAGGATGCTTGTGTCGGCTGGAGAGTCTATTATGGCGCCCAGTTTGCAGTCATCTGTGAACTTGGTCAGCCACAGTCCTTCCATGTTGGCCTATACCTCCGAGAAATATATACCAAACAAGAGAGGTCCCAGGACTGAGCCTTGTGGGACGCCACTTGTAACTGGTTTGGAGTCTGACATGGCTCCAGCTATTCTAACCATGTGGGTTCTGTCCTTGAGCCAGTTTGTAACCCATCTAGTGACATAGGGGTTTATATTTAAGCTGGTGAGCTTATCTATAATGCCCGAGTGGGGTATTGTATCAAAGGCTTTTGCGAGGTCCAGGTAGGCTGTGTGGACCACCTTCCCCTTGTCAATGGCCTTGGTGACTGTTTCAAAGAAATCGACCAGGTTCAAGAGGCAGGATCTTCCCTTAACAAAGCCGAACTGGGTAGGATCCAGTGTCTGCAAGTCCCCAATATCTTTATTTATAAGGTCCATGATGATCCTTTCCATAGCTTTGCAGACCAAGCTAGTGAGACTTATGGGGCGATAGTTTCCAGGATCCGTTGAGGCACCACCTTTGTGGAGAGGGACCACTGTTGCTGTACGCCACTCTTTGGGTACATATCCTGTAGTAAGGCTGAGATTGAACAGTAGTTTTAGGTTTGGGTTTAGCTCTTCTTGGAGTTCATGTAGGACGCAGCCCGGGACACCCTCTGGTCCCATTGATGCTGTGTTTCTTGCTTTGGAGAGGGCAGCTCTTACCTGAGCATCTGAGATGTCAGGGGGGCAGCACTCTGCTGGGATAGATATTAGCCCTTTTGGTGGGGAGAGGGGGAGAAGTTTGCGCTGAATCTGTCAGCTAGGATGTTGGCAATGTCTGTGGGTTCAGTGTATTTTTTGTCATTTTGGACTAATTCTGAGCATATCTGGGAATTCCCACCCAGGTTCCTAACATAACTAAAGAAAGCCTTGTGATTATCCTTAGTGTCCTGTGCAATTTTTCTCTTGAAGCTGGCATTAGACGATTTTATGAGTGCCCGTAGTTTTCTGCTAATACTGATCAGAGATGCCTTCCCTTTTTGGGATTTTGCTCTATCATGTAGTAGCTTCCTCCTTCTATTGTATAGTTTATTTATGGCTGGGGTCCACCAGACAGGACATCTGCCTTTGGAGGACTGGGTCTTGGTTTTATTTGGGATTGCATGATCCATGCATTCCTGAAGGTGTTCATAGAATGCATTTATAAAGGATTTTGCTGTCTGGGCCGTATTATCCACAGGCCCGGGGGCTTTGAAGGATTCCACCTTGGTTTTGAGGAGTGTGAAATTTGCTTTAGAGAAGTTTTTCACTGTGGTTTTCTGGGCATGGGGTAGCCATGGGGTAGCAGACATGAGGTATGTTGCATGCATCACATACTGTGATCTGTGGTGTGTACCATTAGATAAGTGTTCTAATCTACACACAGACAACTTGCACTATGTGTGTTGCCGTGCTATGTCCTGTAACCAGTAATTGGAAGTGGTGCTATCCTTAATGTAGCCAGGTTTGTGTGTGTGGTTGTTAGAGCATTTTACATCAACCTATGAAACCATAGGACGTTTGAACTTCCGTAGCATAATGGCCATACAGCTCTCACAATCCTAGACAACTTTATACCTTTATTTTCATGATCAGCACAAATTGCCCCAGTCCAAGAGGGACACATGCAGAAGCCCTGTGGTAAAATGATGGTCATCCAGTCAGTCATACAGATGGCATGTGATGAGGTGCACTGAGGTGCTCTGTTTGCCATCAGGCAGGGGTCTATTTCAAAGGTGTGTTGAAGTCTGCTACACAGGTCTCTCCCACCAGCATGTAATACTAACATCATATAATAGGTTAGTGTCCTTAGAGTGATTAATCCATGTACCATACCACCTACAGATATGCAGCATTTACAATCAAGCAGGGTCACACATTTCTCATATGCAAGGCAGAGATCATGTCTGAGTATTCTATATGCCACAGGCTACAATGGCACTGATTTTAGATGATCCCCATTGAACAGATACTGAAGACATGAAGTTCCCTTGTAAGGGACCATACTGTTGAGTGCAGTTGCCAGTACTGCTTGGAAAAGTACATTACCAAATAGCTATTGCACCCAGATATTAGCATGCTGAGGGAAGAGTACATGGAGGTTATGAGTATGTCAATTACAGGTGACTTTGCCCTCAGTTATTACATATGATTCCCATCATACCACTGGGAAGACATGGTGATCTCAGGCACATTAGGTGTAAATGTGTGTTGTGCTAGGCCTGTATGCCCAGTTGTATCACCCCTCAGTATGTACATCACATGTTGCGACTGATGTGCTACTTATCAGGTACAAAGGTGTTAGTGATGGAAATTATAGTACATATATATTTACATGGAGTTATGGCCGTTAGTATGTAAACAGGCATTTGCTCATCAATACTCTCTTGTAGGATATTGACATAACTCACAGACTCTATGAGTGCTCAAAGTTTGCAAGCATCAGCCAACATTGTTAGCCACAGGCATTCAGTATTCACTTGTATCAAGGTTAAATGCATTCCAAGCAGTAGAGGACCTAGGACTGAGACCTACTGAGCACCGCTGCTTACAGATCAGCTATTGGAGGTGGATGTCCCTATGCTGAGTATGTGTGCCATCAATGGGCCGCTTAGTGGCCCCTACAATGATATTACAGTGGATGTCTAAGTTGGTACTTTTGTAAATGATGCCTGAGTGGAGGATATAGTCACATAGCTTGGCTAAGACCAGGAGGCTGTATGCTTTGATGTCCCCTCACCCAGGTCCCTGATGACTGCCTTGGACATGCCCATCACATTTAACAGTCATGATCTCCCTGTCATACATCCAAACTGTGTACAGTCAACTGTGTGTAGATCACATACATGTGTGCTGGTCAGCTGCATGACGATTTGCCCTACGGGCATACAGATATGAATACTCAGGCAAGGAGGTCTACAGTTTTGGTGGTCAGTGGATGCACCCCCTCTGTGCAAGGGTATAATAGTTGCCACTGTCCAGTAAGTTGGGGGTGCAACTAGTGGTTTCAGTATGATTGCAAGGTGTTCCCAATGGTGTTAGTAATCCTTGTCAGATCGCATGTAGGATGCGGTCTGAGATGTTAGCATGTCCAATAGATGCTGTGCTCTGTAGATATGAAGGTATGGGACAGGTTGTAGAAATGCTACATGGAACATGTGGTGGGGACAGGGGAGTGAAGTTGATGCAGAACCTGTGGGACTACAGATTAGCTATGAATATACACACATTATATCTGTTATCATTATGCACAAGTTTACCAACAATCTGGGCCTGTCCTCTGAGATTACACATGTAACTACACTGTGTATTGTGATTTGGCTTTGTGTAGGTGGCTACTTTTGTCACCTACTGTGTCTACACGATGTCACAACAACACTATGTGCTTGTTGTAGCTAAGCAGGTTGTGCCTCCATTTTAGGAGGGCACCCTCACCCCAATTGTCACACAGCAATGTTCACCTCTTATTGTACAGCCTGCTAATGACAGTTGTTCACCAAGCAGGTTTGCTGTGTTATGAGGAGCCCATGTTCCCCCTGTCAGGTACAGCCAAATCCATGCCATTGTACTGTTGCTTGTATAATGCATGGGTGTAGAGCTCGGCATACTTGCCTGTCCCATCTGAGGGGGGGGTGCAGTCAAGCTATGTAAACCATCCCACAGCAAGTAATAAATTGCTTTGTTGAAATATATGTCTGTATTGTCTGCAAGGGGGGGGGGTAGTTCTGGTAGTTTTAATGAGACTGATCTGTGGTCAGATCCCACTTGGGAGGACCTCACAGTGGGGGGGCTGCAGTGGTCACCCATATTGGTAAACACATGATGCAATACATTGCCTCCCTCTGTGGGGATTCCACAGCACTGCTCCAGGGCATTGTAGTTAAGGACATGGACTATCCTTTGGGCAAGTGAGCTTCAGCATAACTAAGCAACACAGTTGGTGGTCACTTAATGCCATGCCAAACCATGGTGTAATGATATATCTTGATAAACACACATACATCCAAATAAGCACAATGGGTGTCGGGATTCATGGATCTGCTCCTGTAGCTGGTAACTGCTTGATTATGTGCCCTTCCAGTAGTGAATGGTATTTGCAGTGTCTCAGGGAAATTACAGTGTTTCACAAAATCTGGATGAGTATCTACCCTTAATGAGTATGTATACACCACCTGCATTACCTTGAACACTAAGGTCTGAACATGTGAAAGGATGTGTAGTTTGGTATGGCTGTGGTGCTGTCCACAGCCTTGAAACAGATGGCCTTGACAGCACACGTCTGCATATTCCAAGGTGGGGACACCTTCCACAGAGTGGGATTCAGTGTTGCCATTCCCGGAGTGTAACAGCATAACCATGATGTTGTATGAAGATGGCATGGTCATTGAAAGTTTTCCCTCCAGACAGTGCATATAAGATGCATTGTGGTGGTATCAGCAGCCTTGGCCAGTACTCCAAATCTTAGGGGTGAGAGATGAAGACCATCACTGGTGAAGCATCAATGTCTGTTGAGCAAGGCATCCCAAGCAGACATGTAGTAGATCCCCTTACAATGACACCACATGCTAAGTTAATTATTGACTTTCATCAATGTCTTTGTGTATGGATCCATCATCCTAGGTGAGGGTCAACTGCAGCTAAAAGCTATGTGCATACCCATGAGAGACACAGACTGTCGAAGCTCACTCATATGTCTGCATGTCAGCATACAATCTGGTGATGTATGTCCCTATTCATACACACCTGCAGGAACTATGATGTCAATATTATGTTAACTGATATTCCTTGATTTGCAGCAATGTGTGGTATGACGTATTGTGTCAACCCACAGACAGCTAACTATGATCTTTCTCATATATAATGACAAAATGATTGACTTCAACAACTGGCTAAGCTTCTGGTGTCCTTCTAAGGGGATCCAGTATCTGTCTGCCTGGGATGGCATGATCGACAGACCACGATGCTTTGCCAGAGATGGCCTGCACCTGTCGCACTTGGGATTCCGGATACTGGCTAAGAATCTTGCCACCCCTATAGTGCCTTTTTAGGCAAGGTTCAAATGACAAATTCACCACCATAACAGGTACAAGCAAGCAAAATCTGAGGGTAATGCTACTCAGTGCTAGAAGTCTAAACCTCAAAATGCATTCACTCGAGACATACTTTAAAATGGAGAACATCGACATCTGTGCAGTGACAGAGACCAGGTTCAAGGCTCCAGAGAGCACCCCTGCATTACCAGGCTAAAATTCATACCACACCTTTCGGCCACCTAACCTGGACCAAAACACTAAAGGTGGAGGTGTGTCCATATTCATTAAGGATGTCCACACCTCCAGGCTAGTTGCTCAGCAGAATGCATCCGAGATTATCCAAGTGCAAATAACTCTGGGCAAGACCACAATCCAAATAGTAACTTGCTACAGATACCCCACCATGCTCCAGGATTCCCACTCCTCATTTCTTGATACACTGGAAAATATTAGGGTACAACCCAACACCCTAATAATGGGTGATTTCAACTACCATCAACTGGGAAAACTACTTATGTACCAACTCTTTTGCTCAACGTTTTCTGGAATTCATAAATTCCAACGCCTTGGATCAACTTATCCACACCCCCACCAGGGACAGCAATATCCTAGACCTGGTCATTACCAACGTGGGTGACTGGTGTTCCACACCAGAGGTCAATTCCTCGGTCAGATACGACCACAAGGTAATCAGCCTGGACATCCACATCCTGCTACCGCCCCACCTCCCATTAGGAAAACCACCGTAAAAAAATGTCTCCAAAGCCAACTTCACGCTTCTTAAGACAGAAGTGGCAAACTTCACAACACCCATGCAGATGGACAATAGAGGTATGACTGCTGAATCCTACACAAATGCACTTTATAAGTACTTACACAAGTGCATGGATCGTGCTATCCCTAACAGAACCAAGATGCTATCCTTCAAAAAAAGGAAGCCAATCTGGTGTTCCCCTGCCTTAAACAAACTCTACAACAGAAGAAAGAAACTGTTGCAAAAAAGAGTAAAATACCATGACTGGAAAAACTCCCTTGTCAGCCTCAATAAGAAGCTGAGATCCCTCATAAAATCCTCCAAAGCTAGTTATGAAAACAAAATCGCCACTGATTTTAAAGACAACCACAAAGCATTCTATAGCTATGTCAAGAATCTCAATGGCAACACTCAGATCTTTTCTGAGTTACAGCACAATGGCACTAAATATACAGAACCAACTGATATCGCCAACATCCTGGCAGATAGGTTCAGTGCTAACTTTACCCCCCCCCCACCTCCTAAAAGGCCCATCTCTATACTGAAAGAATGCAAAGATCCTGTAATCACGGCTGCACAGGTTAAAAAACACACTTTCCAAAGCCAAGTACACAGCATCCATGGGACCTGACAACATCCCAGGCTGCGTTCTACATGAACTACAGAATGAACTGGCACCCCACCTAATCACCATGTTTAATCATAGCTTCACCTCAGGCTTTGTGCCCACTGAATGGCGCACAGCAATGGTTATCACTCTCCACAAAGGGGGAGCCATCACGGACCCCGGGAACTACCGCCCCATTAGGCTAATGAGCCTGGACTGCAAGGCCTTGGAACGTATCATCATGGAACTTATAAATAAAGACACTGGCAATCTCCAAACTCTGGACCCCACCCAGTTTGGGTTTGTAAAAGGCAGATCATGTCTCCTAAAGCTGACTGACTTCTTTGAAGCAGTCACCAAAGCCGTAGATGAGGGTAAGATGGTTCACACAGCCTATCTAAATCTCGCCAAGGCTTTTAACACCATCCCCCACTCTGGAATTATAGATAAACTCACTAAACTAGGTCACAAGATGGGTTGCCAACTGGCTCACTGACAGAACCCACATTGTGAAAGTAGCAGACTCCACGTCTGACTTCAGACCAGTGACAGATAATTATTATCTGATGAAGCGATGTTGGAGTTTTATCGTGAAAGTGCTTATTCCTTCAATAAATAGTTTAAGTGAATTTTTGCATCTTTGTCATCTGCCTTGTGTTCCAGATACTGCTTTTTTGTGGACTGGACTTGTGTTGCTTATATCTGGATTTGCTTGAGTATTTGGTAGCTGTTTTTCTGAGGTTTGACAAATAGTAAATGCCAACAACTGCACAATACTACTCTTTGAGAAGTCATCCACCCCTGGAAAATATGGTAGTGTCTGCACACCACACACAGTTGAGCCATTGCTCATGGAGTTATGGACACAGAGAGTAAGTTAGCCTTTGACTTTCACTGGTCAGTAAGATGTGGGGATCCATTCAATTTTGTACAACCTATACAGAAAGGTATGGCATGTAAATCCCAGACTGTCATTGTTACACTGAATTTGGCATTCATCACACCTATCATTGAGTACAATGGCACCTTTGCTATGTCACTACACAGGCATATCTTACAACTGCAGCAGCCAGGCAGGTTCCATGGTAAACCAATACACATTGTAGATAACATGTTCTATGCAGTCCATGTCAAGACTGTACGTGTGTAGTCTGTGTCCTATATGCTTTGGAGGGGATGTGTATGGCTGCCATACAGGGAGGTATCAGATCCCACCTTGTACCTCTCACGTATCCAAGACAGAACTAACGCATCTTACTTGCTCTGCACACCTACATCATTAAATAGTACATGCTGGAGAGATAGGTAACACAGACATTACATCCTATATGTAACAGGCCCCCATGCACATGAACCACACATCTGCTATAACATCATGTGCAAGTTACACAATGGGATGCAGAACAAGACAATCATAACTGGTGTAGGACAAATGTCTGTAATGGACACAGGAAATTTGTAGATGGGTCATCTCCATCACCACAGCTTGTAGATGTGTTAGCTCTCAAAACCCTGGTGACACTTATCAAGGGTATCAGACCTTTTCATAGATTAAGGCTGTATGAGTAGACAGAATGAAGCCATTGTCCTTGTTAGCCTGTTACACACATATGAACCTATGGAGTCATGCACCTATAGTGCTGTACCTTGCTGAAGACATATTTCTTCTGAGCTGACATTCTATCCTGTGCTGCCATGTCTATAGGTTTATTACCACTGTGTATCCATAGGTGTCCCCTATAGACTCCTGAAACTGAAACATAAACAGGTCCGTGACACGCCTTTTATTGTGTAAGTATAGAACCATTACAACATCATACAACATAAGGTACACAAAATTATGTGGCTTCTCATTACAAATGTCAGCATACAGTATCTGTCAGTGGTCATTACAAGTGGCATGCCAAAGCAACACTGCATTACACAATTACATATAAATTTATATAATCACCCTGTGCATCAGACACATAGCTTCATTTCCCTGCATCAATGATGAGGATGACAGGGATGTGGCACAGGTATCATCACTTGATTGTTGTGTGGGGATGCAGGAGACATACGCTGACCCAAAAGGTTGAAAGCAAGTGTGTGAGTCAGGAAGGAAAGCAGGCAAAATGGACCATGGAAATGTGCCGTGTGTATCTGTAGGTGACCTGCATTTGACAGTGGTGTGTGAGTGTGTATGTGTGCACAGTCAAGCTCAGTGCTAGCCCTACATGTGTGTATGTTGGACAGCTCTGAAGCATGCATGGCAGAGCTGATAGTTCACTGTCTCTGTTCCCGAACATGGGAACTGGCTCTGCCAGGAGTTGTACTGGCACCTCCATGCCCAAGGTCAGAAGCGGTGCTAGTACCTGACGGTGACTGCTGTCAGCTGGGACTGTGTCCTCCATGGGAATGCCCAGGACCATGAGCCCACGGCCTGCCATGTCTTGGTGTGGACAACATACTCCCCTCTGGACCACTGGATGTACTGCCACTATGGTAGCATGATTGTGCATGACCTCAGCAGATGGGGTTGCTGACATATGTCCACGAGTCTGACATTCAACTCCAACCAGACATTCCAGCACAATGTGTACTCCAAGACAGCTATTCTGTGATCTGTCTCAGACCACCTTCTTTCTGCTGCAGTAGTGAACCGATCCAGAATGTCAACAATGCGATAGAGGCAGCCACGGATGTCAGACTGTGTTGCATCCATATCTTGAGCTCCTTTCAAAATGTGCCTGTGCCTCCATGATGGCCCAAAATGTATGCTGAGTGACCCATGATGTGACACCTGCAACAGATGGTGGAAGGACAGCAGGCCTCCTACAAGCACCCCTATCAATCCACCTGTGTGGAACCTCACCAGCTATCTGGCTATGGGCAGTGTCTACACTGACTGGAGCCATAGTTGCCACACTTTCCTGTTCAATGTCCCCACCCTCTGACTGTCCACTATCTGTGGCCTCTGGGGACTGGGTATGTGTAGGCATATTGACTGTGTGCAGTGACAATGAGGACAGAAGAGGGTTGTCAACCTCTGGTGCAGATTCAGCCCCTGAAACCCCCATCTGTGCTACACTTTTGCCACCACCATCATCATCAGACTCAGAAGAGACACTTACATCAGGTTGTGTAGGGGACAGACACCAACCCCCTTGTCATCTGTGATAAGAAAGGGAAAATCAGTACATTAATACCTGCACTATTATGCTCTGCATTACTATGTTGGAATATATGTAAAACTCTATACACTATTGTCACTAATACAAACCTGTTTAAAACCAAATGTCATATAGTAGGACATGAGGACATTACTTTTCCCACAAACAGCTGTAGTTACTTGTAAAGAAAAGCTCTTTACACAGCAATCTGATCAGCAACAATGAGGTACACTGTTGACATTTGTGACGACTCTGCATAGTTGACACATATGACAATCTGAAATGTCCTGACAATACTGTCACATCTATCAGTGTGGTTATACCTAAAATAGATAGGTATGACTCTAATGTGTGGACAGTCAGGAAATATCTGTGCAGTTGGCAAGCATGCTGACAGTACAGCAATCCAGATAGCAGGCCTGGGATGACACTTTAGGGAATACATTGCTGTAAATCTACATCTATAAAAAAAACAGTGTCATGCATACCAGGAACAGGACCATGGCCTTGTCTGATACCTGAAGGACCTGTGAAAAGTTGAGGGGGAGGTAATGTATGAATCACTGCATGTTGCATTACAACAAGGTAATACAGCCATATATTTCACATTTACAGTAGCTACTGTGTTGATTGTTATGTTGGTCAAACTCTGGGCATGAAATTCAAACTGCAATTAAACCCCTACCCCCAAAAGAACAAAGACCTGACACCCACGTAAAAGTATGTACACCCTGACACACTGAATGCTACAGTATTCCAATGCTGATCAGACTAAGCTTACCCGCATGCTCCCCTGCCATGGAAACTGTGACACCCACATCCACAATGTATGGTGTGATGGATGCCTGTGAGCTGTTATGTGTTCCTAGGTTCACCAGGAATTCCTCAGTGGCTGAGAGTGGTTGTTCTGCTGCAGTCCCTCCACCGGTGACACCACAATCCCTGACTACATCTGCTGCTCTTCTGCATGCAGCATTAATCAAGTCTGTTGCATGGTGTCAAACCTGCTCATATGTCCTACTCTGATGACCTATGGCATTCACATCACAGAGAAGGTCAGCCCACAATGCTGCTCGCTGTTCTCTATTTTGCTTCTCCCTGGACAGTAGGAGTTCATGGTGTTGACAGAGGTCTTCCTTCATTATATCATTCTCTGCATCCATAAAAGGGGTACAGTGTCTGGGATACATGTTTCCTGAAAGACAAAAAAAATGGGAACACATGTCAGGATCACATAAGTGGAATTACACAATGTAAATATACAATAAGAACATAATAGATGTCAGTATCCACTGTTTGATCAGACATGTCATATTCCACAGTGTGCAAACATACTAAGCATGTGGATACAACTAAGATACTAGTGATAGTCAGCTATTTCCATGTGTGCTATGACAGATACTGCTGTATGATCATACACTCAACACTGGAGTCCATTATAGTGTGTCCCCTGGGGCAACTCCCCTGATAATATGTCAAGACAGCAGTGCCAAACAAATAGCAGTGTGCTATTATAACCACTATAAAGGGACAGTCCCAAGAGATTAGTGTACCACATTGACAAAAAACATTCCACCCTTGATGTGTTATACATTCTCTGTAGGTGTAACAAATCTGGAGATCAATAACATGTCATTATCACAGTTCTAAGAAAGGTTTAATGCTGTAAAAAACATTCCCTTTAAGTATATTCACATATATGCATCTTGTTGTAAACAAAAAGGTTACATGCCTGATGGAGTAGAATACACCTGTGTTGATAAGTGCAGATATATAAGGTTTTGGCAACGTGTTTACTGTGTGAAGAACATCTTATACAGACTGGTTCCACATAGCCAGCTGTTTGGATTTTTAACATGTTTCTCATTGTCAGGTGATTGCCTCTTCACTAATCTGTGATTCTGAAATGTTAATTGCAGCCAACACAGCAGATTTGCAGTACATGCAACCACTGAACAAGATATAAGGCCTTCATGTAGATCAGAAGCACTTTCTGATATGTTGTGCTGAATATTACTGGGGTCAGTAGACTATGTTATCACAGAGGGTAGGTCTGTAGCAGCTACTTTTACATACAGATGTGTGTGCTACAGGTTGCAGCTGCTGCTCGAGAGAATAGGCATAGGCGGAGAGTATGAACACTTTGGAGGACAGCAAGCTGTAAGAGTAACTGTGGGAGCTGTGTCAGCCTTGTTGTAGAGGCAGAGCTAGACTGACTGTCCCCCTTCCACTCAAATTAAGGCATGTGTTTAAGGTAAGTACGTTAGGCAACAGTATCACTAACAGAGTACCAGGCAACATGTTTGTTGTGTCCTTGAGCAGCATAGGGGGTAAATATAACATTAAGTCAACCATTTGGGCAACTGTCAGGCCATGTGCTACAGTGTGGTACTCATTTTGAAGGTGGAATCTGGAAGTCCTTGTTACTAGCAGGGGCTTCATATGTGTACGTTAGTTGTGTAGCTGTGCTAATCTGTAATGTGATTATGAAGGATTGTGTGTGGCACTCTTATATTAGTGGGCCTCATTTGCATTACCTAAGTTAAAATCCTTTGTGAATGCATATTAATGCATGACCTGAAACTTCATGCACTTATAGTGTTGCTATAGGAATATGTGAAGTGTCTTCCTATCTACACACTTGTGATTTCCATCAGTGAAAAGCAGACATTTAATTTTAGAATGCATTATGTGGATAAAGAGTGCATGACTCAGTCATTAGTTTCTGGCTTCACAATAATGTAATTTAAATGCTACACACTACTGGATTTGAACTCAGGACTGTGTGTGGCAAAACGTACTGTTTGCACAGCATTTAATAGACTGAGCTACTGAGTCACTGTTACACCAGGTGTATTTGTCAAGATATGAGTGCACACATATAAGCTATTTTTTACACCCATCATTTTGTGAATGGCTTTATATGGATGTATTTCTCCACCAGAGTCCCAGTTCAACATGTATGTTGCCATTAATGTTTTAGTAGGTGTATTGCTAAATGTTGCTGGTAAATATCCACATTTACCTGCTATTAGAGACCTCACTTACATTTATTATTCCATGTCTGGCTTTCTACTGGTGTACTCTTGTACCAGACTTCAAGTTACACTCCCATTTTTTTCCATTACTCTTTAAGCAAGCGTGTGCAATGTGCAGCTCTGCTTAAACTTGCTTAATGACTGTAACTTGCTGTTACTGTATTTTGCTTAAACCACCTGTTTTGCCTAACAGGTCTGTGGTGTGGCACATTAATACAGTGGTCTGCAGGTGAGATGTTCTTGGGTTGAAACTAGGGGACAGGTGTTTATTTTGTACATTTTTATTATCATTTAAAACACATATATCAATATAGCTCCATTTAGCAGATTTTAGCAATGTTGTGTGATGCACAGCGTCTTGCAATGTCTCACAAAAAATCTTTAAAGAAAAGAAAAATGAGGAGATAGGAAAATGGTGAAATGGGGTGCTAGAAGGGGGAAAAACATAGTGAAGGGTAGGTAGGTATGTGCAGGAAGGGTGTAGGAAAGAACCATAGCTGTCCATTTCTTGTACAGCAAAACTGTGCACTCTGACATAATTTTTAGATGAATTTGGACTCTCACCCCCCAGAGAGAGGGGTGAGGACAACATAACTGCATTTTCAAGCCAATTAGACAAAATTACGTGTGTCCAGTGAACGTGTGTGCAAAATGGAGAGTTTTGTACAGGACAATATTTTTGGGGGGGACAGGTGCCAATTTTTTTAAGGTGAGTGTGGAATGTTGGGGAAGAGAAATAGGTACATGTGAGGGAGTAAGTTGAGTAGGTGAAGAAGCTTTTGCAGACAGACAAGACAGCAGACAGGGGTGGTGTGTGGCACAACAGGGGGGTGAACACCTTGGATGGGGAGGGTGTTGTGGAATCGCAGTCTCATGTGCCTACACAAGGTAGCAGTGTGAATCAAGTCCCCACCCATGGAACTATTGGCAATGCTCTGTCACTGCCTTGGGGGTGGCAATGGTGGTGGCTGGAATCTGTGGTGAGCCTGCCCCACCAGCATGGCCAGCATGCTCTCCATCTGGCACAGGTGGAGTCCAAACCCACGGTACATGATCCTGTGCACCACACCTAGCAGTTCTTCATGGGTGACAACTCCCCCTCCACCACTACTCCCAGAGGGGGAACGAGCCCCATCCTGAGGGGGCAGAACTACCCAATACCACAGGTAGTGCAAGGGCGGCAGAGGGGGAACCACCAGGCTGGGTCCCAGATATACTGGGCCCAGTGCGACAGCTGGAGGAGGCAAGGTAGGCGGATCACCTGGAACCGGCCTACCTTGTGTGCTGTAGTAAATTAGTTATAAAAATATGTTAAGGCTAGTGATAATCAAACCAATGTTAGTATTAACATAATGGAACATAATACTGATTAATCCAAATATATATTGAGGCATATTATGTGGAACACAACATTAAATAACATAACAGTAAGTTTGTTAACAGCAAGCCAGTATGAAATAACCAATAAAGACAACAAAACAATAAAACGGAATATAGTAATATTAAATCATAATAATAAATAACAATAATAAATTAAAGAATATACGGGTTGTAGAGAGAGAAAAACATACCATTAGTGACGCCATAGATGATATTCCTAAAAGGACTGCTAATGCATAATTCTTCAGTTGTGAGTACAGTGACTACAATTCTTATGTATTGTATTAGCAGAGTGGGAGGACAAAGTAATTTTTACTGAACATTTATATAATGCTAACTTATATTATAAGTGCTTTGTTGATGATATTTTTATTTTATGGGGGGTGATGTACATTCACTGAAAGAATTTGTCAGATATATGGAGAGTAGCAGCATATGCTTTAAATTTACCCTACATAGTTCACATGAGAAAATAGATTTTTTTAGATACTACTGTTAAACTCAACGATGATGGAAGCTGTGATTCCCTTATGTTCCGTAAAGAATGTAGAAAAAAATAACCTATTAAGTAGGCATAGCATGCACCCCAAAAGAATTTTTGGTAACATTATAAAGAGTCAATTTCTACGTGTATCGAGATTACACACAAATGTAATGGACTATGAGGTAGCTGTAGATACATTCAGTGAAGAATTTAGACAGAGGGGATATGCTGTAAGTGAGTTGAATAATAGACATCAAGAGGTACACGCCCTTAGAGATACAGAGGGGAAACCATATTTCAAAGGTGATAGGAGGCATGAAAGGAAAGGGAATGTATATAAACATAGGTGTGGTTTTGCATTAAAGTATAGTAGTAATATGCAAACTATATGTAATGTGGTTAGAAATAACTAGTCTATATTAGAAATAGATGATAGGATGAATGAACTGGTAGGTGCTAAGCCTAAATTTATTTTTAAAAACAAAATCTTGCTGAAAAGGGAGCTGTGCTATAAGCCCAACTGTGAACAAACTAGGTTGAATATAACAGAGGGCACTTTTCCCTGTAGGAGCTGTAAAGCTTGCAGTTTCATGTCAGGGAATAGCCAGTTTAAACACCCTGTTACAGATAAGCTATATGAATTTCGCTTATATGCGAACTGTCGGACTGAGAACTTAGGGTATTTAGCTACATGTGTAGATTGTATATCTTTCTACATAGGGAAGACCACTCAGAAGCTTAAAGAGAGGGTTCTGCAACACTTGGGGGATATTAGGAACAAAAGGCATTTAAATGCTCTCTATAAACATATTAAGGAAAATGAGGGCCATTATTTTAAGTTTACAGTGGTAGAAACTGCTCATAATAACCTTAGAGGAGGTGATTTGAACAACAAAGTGGAATATAAGGAGATGAATTGGATAGCAGCTTGGCAGGCACATAGACCTCCTGGTCTTAATTATACTATACCTTTAAAACCAGCACTCAAAGCTAGACCATTACATCATTAATGAGTATGCATGTGATTGGATACAGCTTCTTTAAATACCTAATTACTTGTTCCTGTTTTTTGTAGTAGGATCTGATGAAGCATGGTTGTGAAAGCGCTTATCCTGTGATTATTTTTGGTGTTTTATTAAAGAAGAGTTTTATCTACAAGATAATCTGAATTTTTTATGCCTGAAACCTTGTTGGATACACTGAAATACTGTGGATTTGTTGATTATAGATGATGTAGTGCATACATATCTCTCCAGCTGTTAACATGGGACAGTATGGGCCAAGCACTAAAAATGCAGGCACACAACAACATGGAACTGTTTCACATAATGTGCACGTGCATGACTACCAAGGTATTCTGTAAATGGATTTGAAAATACATTGCAGTCCAGGCAATCATTTATCTGTTAATCATGGACAAGACAGATTGGGTGATTGTATTTACACTAAGAAAAATAATGACAGTGGAAAGGTATATTTGTGTACATTAAGTAGACTAGACAACTGTCATGTCTTATTTGACAGGCATGGGAGTAGAACCCAAAAGCTGTGACTGCAGGGAGCATCTGCAAATACTGTAACAATTGACTGCAACAACTTAGAACAGACATGCAATGAATACAGCCCTACTGCAAGGATTTAGACACATTTAGTTATGACACCACAATCCTGCTTTACACTTTATTGGTATTGTTCTAAGTATCTGTGAAGTGTACACACAATAACTGCCCATAAAGTCGGTTACCTCACCCATGTACTTTGTACCTGGAGTGGGAGGAAAAGAGAGCATTATGTGACTGAAAGTGGCCTGCAGACAGCCTTGAACCATACTGTGGGTTGTGCAAAAAATTTATCAGGCAACTACTTTTGCATTCTACAGTTATTACAGTTTTACTTTTACAGTTTTACAGTTGACTGCAGTGACATTAGAACAGACATGAAATGAATACAGCCCTACTGCAAGGATTTAGACGCACTTAGTTATGACACCACAATCTTGCTTTACACTTTATTGGTATTGCTGCTAAGTATCTGTAAAGTATACACACGATATCTGCCCATAAATTGGGCTACCCCAGCCATACACTTTGCTCCTGGAGAGGGAGGAAAAGAGAGCATTATGTGAGTGAAAGTTGCCTGGAGACAGCTTTGAACTGTACTGTGGATTGTGCAATACATTTATCATGCAATTACCTTTGCATTCCACAGTTAATGGCAGTTTAATAGTTGACTACAGCAACATTACAACAGACATGCAATGCATACAGCTCTACTGCAATTATGTTATGACACCACAATCCTGCTATACACTTTATTGCTTACTGTTATTGGCACTGTTTATTGGTTGTTGTTTATTGTACTACAATTTTTATTGTTTATTGTTTATTGCACTACAATTATAATAAAATATCCGTGCTTACCACACTCACAGCACATCTTGGCCAGGCACCCGGCATGAGATGGCATGTTGCGAGCCCTCTCAGCTGCAGCTGTTGCAAGAGAAGCACACCATTATGCATACCAGTTTTGCATAGAATCAGCTTGTATTTTAGTAAAGTAGTGGCAGAAATACTTACATATGTGTAGGGCATGTCCATCCCAGTACTCTTGGACCCAGGTGTCCCAAGTTCCCTTCTTCCATCACTTCAGGTTATCATAGTGGTGACAACACTGCTCACCAGTGTGGAGGATACCAGTAGCACTGGTAAGATCCCTGGCCAACAGATCCCAGGCCTCAGCCTTAAATTCTGAGCCCTAGTAATCATTTAGGTTCATAATTCTATACCAGGAGCCCAAAAAACACTCTGGACACCTGCACACCCCACTTCTGCACCCAAAAGCTTGCACCCTCTCCAACACCACCTGGCATACCAACGTTATTAAGATTCCAACAAATGTTGCAGAATTCCTGCCTATTGCCCTTAATATAGGCTGTTTTTCTGCCCTTACACATCATACTGCAACATTCAAAAAAGTGCTGCATTGCTTAGCATCGAGCAAACTTACACAACTGTATTTTAGCAAAGCTTAGCAGCATGCAAACAGTAGCAGCCATTAACCATGTTTATACAGTGCTTAGCACCTTGCAGCTCTTCTAAATGTAACAAATTTGTTTTAAATTAAGCAAAACATTCACTTGCATTACAAAAAAGGTATGACTGCTAGGGACTCAAACCCAGGACCTACTAAGCTTTAGGCCGTGACTCTAACCATTTAGCTACTTGGATAGTATGTAAACTAGTATACCTTCACATATACTACTAAGCACCACGCCCCTCCATATAAAAAGGGCTTAACCATAACCAGAAATAAATAAGTAATTACATCTGGTTTCTATTTTTAGATGTCTGGCATGTGTCAGGTCTGTATGTGTAAGTGCAGCTCGGCTTTCCTACACTCCGTGGCATACCATGCAAACAGACAATAAAAATAAATAAAGACAGATATAATAATTAATTACATCAGGTTTCTATTTTTAGATGTCTATCAGATGTCAGCTGTATAGATGCAAGCGCATCTCAGCACTGCTGTGCTCCATGCCACACCATGCAAATGGGCATTAAAAAATTAAAAAAAAAAACTTTAGTTAATTAAAACACTAAATATTCAGTCACATACATTTCAACACTAGCAGGGTACATTACAGGAATTCTTACCCTGTACATAACATCTGTCCAGGAATTCCCTTCACAGTCCACAACCATGGGATAGCCACTACACAACTGCCTACATGGATACGATATCCCTGTTACTATGCTCTCCCTCAGTAGCACCCCTTAATTAATATTCATGGTGTGCTGCCGAGGGGAAACCATGGCCATGTACACAGGTACATGTAAGCTCTACATAGAGCCTACATGGATTTTATTGAATCCTGGGGAGAATGTGTGCAGGAATCTGAGGATCCTGTGTATCAAACCTGGCAGTTCTTCAGGAATGTTTAATGTAAATGAGTTAGCAAATGATGGATGTATAATTACAACCCTCCAGTTGGGAGGGTTGCAGGATGACTTACTTAAAGAAATCAAAAGGCAACCTTGGAAAAATCAATGAATGTACAAATTCACTTAATACTTCCAAGCGGAGCGCTTTTATTGATGAAAATACAACGGAATGTTAAGTACAAACTAGATGTTAAGCGCTTTCACTCGTATAACAGAGCTTCTTCAGAACATCCTTCACAAACACAAATCATTTGTGAAGGATGTTCTGAAGAAGCTCTGTTATACGAGTGAAAGCGCTTAATCTAGTTTGTACTTAACATTCCGTTGTATTTTCATCAATAAAAGCGTTCCGCTTGGAAGTATTAAGTGAATTTGTACACTCATTGGTCTTTCTGAGGTTGCCATTTGTTTTCGGCTTAGTTTGATACCTTACGTGTACTTACTTAAAGAAATGGTGATGCAGAGTGAGACAGAAAATAAAGGAGATGTTTCCTGGGGGAGCATTATGAAAAAAATACAAAAGGATGATGCAGAGACAATTCTCTAGAATAGTGATTAGATAAAAAGGAAAACACATGCAGAGAAAGTAAAAGAAGGCAGAAAGGAAGTAGCAGCAAAGAAGGCAGAAGAAAATGAAAATCAGAAGTGCATGGTAAGGATTCAAAGTGAAGAAGACAAGGAAATTGACAAGTATGAAGTGTGGGACAAATTAATAGCTCCTTTGGGTATAAAAGCACGAGGTAAAGCATTTATTTTTATTAACAAAAAGACATTTTGTGACATTATGCTTGAGACTATTTTTCAATGTAACTTTTTCTTGGAGAATATAAAAATAGAAAGAGTGTAACCCATGGAATCTTTATGTGATAAAAACATTTAACAGGGAAACAAAAAAGGAAATTTGTGTAAAATTTTTAACAGACGTAGAAAGAAAGACTTTGAAAGGGCATTTAAAAACTTTATCGAAGTAAGTACAGGACATTGCAAAAGTCTATGACAAAAGCAGTTTATGGACCGGTGACTGGGATTGTAACATTGTCTTATAAATAGAAAGAGAAAAAAATACACATATACCCAACATAATAAATATGGAGGGGAATAAGGGTGTTGTAAAATACAAGGGACAACACAAAGCATGTTTTTTGTCTGTGTGGAAAAGAAAGACAGTGACAAAAGAAAATGTTATATTTGTGGGGAAATGGGACATGATGCAAACAAATTTGAACTGAAATGTTAAAATTGTTACAAAAGTGGACATTTATGGATTGATTACAAAGATGAAGATAACAGTAAGAAAAAAGAAAAAGAAAGAGAAGAAAATGAACAAAGAGAAAAAATTTTAGAAGTAGAAATAGAAAAAAAATAGATGAGAAAAATAATAAAGAGAACACAGAAGAATGTTCCAAAATAAGGATGAAGAAGACATAAATTGGGAGGAATAAAAGAAAAATAGAAATCCATTGGTAAAAGATTAAAATACATAAAATAAAATTTAAAGGGATAAACACAAAAGAAAAAAAAAAGAAAGGAAATGGATGAAAAAGAATATGTACATCTAATGACTGCGGATTGGTGTAATGGTAAAGGTATTTGACTCCCAGAGATAAGGTACAGTGTTTGATTCTCACCTTTGGGAGGGAAATTGGCTAGGCTTAAAAAAGCCTATTAAGAAAACAAGCCTAGTAATTTGCTATGAACATATGAAATCATGAACCCAAGGAAAAAATTTAAATTTTAGAGTACTTTCGTAAATGTATATAGTAGTAAGAATATAATAAGAAAAATGGGGATTTTGGAGGGGTATAATACATGTGATAGATGTAATTATATTAGAAGACACAAGATTTTTAACAAATGGAGAAAGATTACAAACAGGCAAACTATGGCGTGGAAGGATGATCTGGAATTTGTGAAATGAGAGATGTTCTGGAATAACTGTATTCTGTAGACATACAGTAAAGACATTCAATGTAACTATAGCAAAACTGGGAAGATTAACAACTGTATATTTAAAATGGAAAGAACAAGTATATAGAATTATAATGTCATATACTTATACTAATTGTAAAGAAAGGGAAACTTACTTCACCAGATTTTAAACTATGTATTGATAAATATGAATATTATAACAACAGAAGACTTTAACTGTGATTTAAGAGGCAAGCATAAAAGGAAAGGAAATGATATAAGAAAAATATTAGAAGTTATAAGATGTGGTAAGTTAAAACTTTGGGACAAAAATTCATGGACTTACAAAAGGGCTATGTATCGAACTAAAATAGATTATTTTATAGTAGAAGGTAGTGAAAAAACATGGAAAGTAAAAATGTTAACAGAAAAATAGAATAAATAGTTCATAAAGGAGATTTCTTTAAATGAGCTATTTAAGGTATTAAGACAAGTAAAAATAGATTCAACTGCAGGACAAAATGAGATAGGGTATAAAATGTATAAAATTTATGAGACTGGCAAAAAAATATTTTTTAAAGATTTTGAATGAGTGGTTAAATGAAGGTTTTATGTATAAAGATTTATGTAGTGGAACACTTAAATTCATATATAAGAAGGAAGATAGAAGACAATTAATACACTAAAAACTGATAGTACTGAATAATAATGATTTTAAGATCTTTATGAAAACAATACAAAAGATATTTGAAATTAAAATAGAACATATTATGGAAAATAGTATATATAGTATAAAGGGGAAGGGTTGACAAGAAGTATTAATGATAGAGAAACTGCAGATAATATTATGACTAGAAAAGAAGAAGCAAAAATCACGACAGGGGGCCTTCATAGGGCATTTGATACAACTGGACATGAAATCTTATAGGTAATAATGATATAATATAATATAATTGAGAAAGCTAGGAAATTATGTATGTAAGTGTATAGTAATAATAAAGTAAAAATTCTTGTAAATGGCTGGTTAAGCCAAGAGGTACATACAAAGAGTGGTGTAAGACAAAGATTTCCAATGAGTGGTGCACTCTTTGCATTAGTTATGAATGTGATAGCATGTGAAATAAATCACAAAATGAAGGAGGTGGGATATATAACACCTGAAAGGTTAAGAATTCCAGTTCTGTTAACATATGCAGATAGCATGATAACAACTGCAAAAAAAAAAAATTTTGATAAAAGAAGTAATACTTGGCACAAATGAGTAACTAGGGATGACTTTAAATAAAGGGAAAAGTAAAGGTTTAGGTGATGTAGTAAAGATACGGGGTATACATTTTTGTCAGGTACAAAATTTGAGAATAAAGATGTATGTAGAATTCAATGGGAAAAAACAATAGAAGAAATAAAAAAACTGTCTTTTCTGGAGAACATATAAATTATCATTCAGAAAAAAAGCTTATTTAATAAATTTAGTACTGATAGGAAAAACAGCATACTTAGCAAGTGCATTTATGTTGCTAACAGTATTGGAAAAATTATTGCAGATAATGTTTCCATTGATATTGGGTTCTAGACTAAACCTAGTAAAAAAGGAATTTTGTATGTAATGGATAAATGAAAAAGATGAGAGATTAGTAGTGACATTTTATAACTATAAGTATGATAAATTTGGAGGTATCATAAAAAAGTCAGAGAGAGAAAAAGTGTGTATAAATGAAATAAAATGTTACCAAGAAAAAATATTTTTGTGGAAAATAAAAATTGGTGATATAGAAAACAATAATGGTATAAGAATGCAATGATAAAATATTACTATGTAAAACCACAGGAAAGTCTAACAGGTAAAAAAAATTAAGCTATAGAAATAAGGAGCAAATGGTATAATCAGAAAGTAGAATGTCAAGATTTTTTGTGGAAACTGGTAATAGATAAATTGCAAGTAAAAAGAAAAATGCCATATAAAAAGAAAAGTGATAGAATATGTTTACATTGTCAAGAAGAAGAAATTATGGAACGTGTGTTTTTGAAACATCAAATAGTAAAAAAGGTATGGGGAAAATTATGCAAAGAAGATTTTTTTAAAGACGTAAAAGAAGCTGATAAAATAAACATGGCTATGATTAAATATGGATATTATAAGAATACAAGTAAAGAATATTTTAAAAGAATATATAAAAAAATATTTTATGTTATACAGGTTATATGGAATGAAAGAATAAATTAAATTATGTTTAATGGTAAATGGATTTTAGCAACAATATAAAATCAAATGGTGGTTATGGAAAAGGAGCGGGGGTATAACAGGGATGAAAATTTAGAATGATTGTAATGGAAATTATGAATATATATAAATAGATTTGTATATCTATACAGTTGTCCATTTGTAAATATGTTTTAAATAAGAATTATTTTTGAATATAAATGAAGGACCCCTACTCCTTTTGATAGTTGTGGGATTATTTACATCCACCTGAGCTACCATTAACTCAAGCAGATGGCAGTTCAGTTTAACATCTCACCTGAAGGATAACACACTCAAGAGTGGAGCATCTCCCCTAATGTTGCACTGCAGTATCAGCAATCCAGTTATCTGGAGTGGGAATAGAACCCACAGCCTTCAGGTCTTCAAGCACCAAAGCCTTGAGTGCTAATTGTTGAGCCAATAACAATGCAACTACAGGGAGGACAATGCCTTTCATTTTGTTGTAGTGTCTCTCAGACATATTTCTGGGCCACATGGACACATGAGTCATAATGACCCTGTTGAATCTAGTGTGGGGTCTCCTGAGGGAATGGATCCCTACTGGGCCAATTAACAATAAACTCTCCAAGCCCAGCCCAGGAAGTCTTCATTCTTGGTGAAGAAAAAATAGAATATATTACAAAGCCTGACTGTTCCACTAGATCTGTTAACTGTCCCACATCTATCAACTGGAATTCTCAAAGTTACTAGAGGTCAAGAGAAAGCTTTTAGCTAGAGAGCTACAGTCTTTCAAATGGAAATGGTTCACCATCTGGCAGAAGATTGGAACAAAAAAGAAAAACACAGAAGTCCCGACCAACATGGCCAAATAAAACAAAATGCGTTTATTGCTTAGTACTTTCATGGACTAAGCTGCTTCATCAGACCAAAACAACACTGCACTACTATATACTGAAATCCAATCAATAACAGCCAATAAAAAACAAGATAATCAGTTCAAATCAGTGAACCAGCCTGCAGAGCCAGCTTTAAAGGAATAGCACCTTTCAGCCCAAGTGAACTATGGGCATGAAGTGAACAATCCATTTCATTTCCATCTGCTCTACTTGATTAACAATATCTCCACCTCGAACATTTTTAACAAATAGCTGTAAAATTAAAAGCTTAAAAACATGATCCTCAAAAGTGTCCATATGTAAAGCAAGAGCATTACAAGTACATCAAACCAGGGCTTTTTTTTTTTTTTTTTGCTTTTTTCCACAAGCAGGCTCTAACAGTTGCCAATACTAGCAACTGCACTCTGTAGTTTCACTGGCCATCCAATCATCTATTGACCTTCTCAGTCAAGGGTAACCAAACCACAGAAATTTTTGCTTTCAATATCAATTTCAAGAATGCCTCTATTGTAGGCATCTGTGTTCTGACGACTAGGGAGTTAGTGTACACATTTACCAAACTCTGTTATTTGGATATACAAGCCAGAAATCCAGCATTTGGGACACCTATGCTGCAGAATTTGGCATTCTGAGGCTTGCCTCTTAGGTTCAAATGTTTGTATGTTTTTAGCTTATAGCCAACAAGACAATGGAGAAGCTCAGACACATGATCCAGTACTAGTGAGAGACTACCAGTGCCCCCATTAAATATAATTTCTCCGCATATCCCAAGAGAAAATTTGCAATCCACTTATCCATCATCCAGACAGGTTTTAAAAGTTGATAGGGAAGTACTCTTCCTAATATGTATGTGTAGTCTATTCAGGAAAAAGTATATATGTGCGTCTAGGTACCTGTCATGCAATTGGATATTGGTGATATGGTAGTATATGCTTTAAGTATCAAGAGTAGTTGTTTGCTTTACCAATGGTTAGTTTAGGTGAAGGAGTTCAAAGAGTACCAGGTCATTCACAGCATGGAAGACTAAGCAGACATAATTCCTCAGGAGTTTATATAACACTGAGTGGGGGGATGGAGCTTTTAGAGTATCGGTGTAGCTACAGTTACTAAGATCTAAGATCTTTTTGCAGAGGAAACACTGAAGTCACTTGAGACAGTTTATGTGCTTAGCGAGGTGCATACCAAAGGGGAAATATGTTCAATGTTGAGCCTTATAAGGGAGGAACAAAGCGAAACTATAACTTTCTTGAACTTTGAGGAGACTCCACAAAGGGTAAGTTATGCGAAGTAGGAGGATTTTCTAACCACCACAGAGACACTGTGTTCTAAAGAGAGTCTGTTATCAACAAAGTTACCCAAGTCCCTGAAAACTGCATCAGATACAAGTTGAGTATTATATATATATATATATATATATATATATATATATATAGCAAAGTGCTACAACATATACAAACAAGCACAAAAACCTGTACTTAAATGAGCATGTAGGACTTTTGAAGTCTCTGAAGGAAAAGCAGCACTAAAAATGCTAATGTTACAGCGGTATGCTTTGAAAAGTGACTGCAAGACAATAATATACGGAAACTAATGAATAAGCAATGTTTTATATGGTAGGTTATTAAATTAGTAACCAGTTCACCATTTGTGAAAGAAAGCATATGGTCAATTCTACTAGTAAGTGCTAAAGTAACAACTGAGGCTCCTTCTGATATAATGGTCCACATTCCCAAATATCTTCATTGTGAAATACTTTCACTTTTCCATGAATGCTATGAGTGAGCATCTTCCAAAGCTGCTGAATAACATACTCTTTTATAGAATTACTCGAAGAAAGCTAAAGTGATATTACTCTTATTAGTAATACTGAAGAATACAGCCATTGTCTATAAAACTATTACTCAAAAGATTGTTTACGGATTCTGGGAAAGAACTTAGATACTGAATACTCAAATAATTTTCTCTTGTACTTTACCGTCAAAAGGAAAAATGCTTACTACAACTAAATACCACACACAAAGTACTAAAGCGCTTCTGAAGAGACCACAAATGCAGTCTGGCATTCATTTCTAAATGCCAGTATTATACCACCTACTGATCATGACCCCAGCACCTTGTGTTCAGGGTGCCTGCCCAACCCTACTTATGCCTGTGCTGCTCAACAGCAGATTGTGCCCTAATGAGCAGTGAAGGAATCATCACCGCATGTAAACATGGTAGCTAGGTTGGTGCCTATGCTTAATGTGTTCCATTAGCATACCAGTACACTGCTCTGATGGGTATAATTCCTAGTACAGTTTCTATACAGTATGCTGGTGCTTTGCTCTGATGGGTATATTTCTTAGTACAATATCTGTAAAGCCTACCAGTGCACTGCTCAGATAGGTATAATTCCTAGGACAGTATCTATACAGCATACCAGTGTACTGCTTTGTTGATTATATTTCTTTGTACAGTATCTATAAAGCATACCAGTGCACTGTTCAGGTGTGTAGAGTTAGTACAGTATCTATACAGCATACCAGTGCACTGCTTTGTTGATTATATTTCTTTGTACAGTATCTATAAAGCATACCAGTGCATTGTTCAGGTGTGTAGAGTTAGTACAGTATCTATACAGCATACCAGTGCACTGCTTAGTTGATTATATTTCTTTGTACAGTGCTTTGAGAATTATATTTCTTAGTACAGTATCTATAGTACTAGTAGCTTCACAGTTTAGTTTGGGAACAGTACAATAGCAGAAAGAAAGAAGCTACAAGAGAGTGGTGCGAGTTGACCAAAAAATCATGGGCACAAACTTAGCACCACTCCAGGATCTCTTCACAGCAAGAGCCATTAAATGTGAATCCAAAATAATTTGTGACACCTCCCACCCTGCACACAGCTGGTTTACACAACTTTCTTCGGGCAAAAGATATCACAGCATCTGCTGCAGGACCACCAGATACTTAAATAGCTTCTATCCGACACTGGTGAGACTTATAAACTCTGATGCCAGCCACGGATTATTTAGTCAGTAATCATTCACAATACAGAGCTCAGCTGAAAGTGTGCAATAACTTTTTTTTTGTTGTTTTTGTTTTGTTTTCTTTGATATAGCATTATATTTTCTTAATCATATGCAATTGCCTGCTGTTTATTTGATGCACATGAAAAAAGGATGACAATCTTAAAGTGCGCAATCGTACTCTGCCATGCTGCTATGTACTGTATACTTCTTATAACTGTCTGGGGGGGTTGTGTGTTTTTGCTGTTATTATTGGTTTATTTATCTGTCTGGGGTCTTGTATTGAATATCTTCTTTAAACTGAAATGTTACACTGTTGTTCTTGTTAGCCTTGCTTCCTATGTACTCTCTGGTGAGTTGATGCTCGGTATTTCATTTAGGCTGCACTTGTGTAGTCCTAAATGACAATAAGGTTTACTTTGACTTTGACTTTTTATAAAGCATACCAGTGCTACTCAGATAGGTAAAGGTGGTAACTCCACCTCCAACTCCACCTCCAACTCCATAAAGGTGGTAACTCCATTGACTACTCTAACTATAGACCTATTGCTCTCCTCTCTCCGCTGGCCAAAATAATGGAGAAATGTATACACCATCAGCTTGTACAACACCTCTCTCTCCACAACATCATAGCTAACTGTCAACATGGCTTCAGACCATATCATAGTACTACTACTGCCCTCCTTTCCTTTGTAGACACTATTAACCTGAACCGTAACAACAACCTACTCTCTTCTGCCATCTTCATTGACCTCTCCAAAGCATTCGATATGGTTAACCAATCTTTTTTAATCAATACTCTTGAATCCCTATCTTTTGATATCCCTGCCATTAGATGGTTTACTTCTTATCTCACTAACAGAAAACAAGCTGTTCTCTGGAATAACCACATCTCTTCTCTTTTGCCTGTTTCTATCGGAGTTCCTCAAGGCTCTATTCTTGGCCCACTTCTCTTTTCCCTCTTCATTAATGATCTCCAAAATATAATCCCCCAAGCTACCTGCATTCAATATGCTGATGATTCTACACTCATCTGCTCTGCATCTTCCACCTCAGAACTTAGATCTCATACTCAAAAAGTCTTTAATACCGTCGAAACATGGTTCTCTAGTCGATTCCTCTTACTAAATGCTAAGAAAACTAAACTCCTCCTCTTCACCCCCACTTCCAGGACCCCCCCTTTAAACTTCACCATCTCCTCTAACAATGCCACTATCATCTCTCCCGACTCTACCACTAAACTGTTAGGTATTACAATTGATAATAATCTCTCTTTCAACCAACACGTTAACAACTCCATAAAACTTGTCAATAGGAAAATAGGATCCTTATATCGTATTAGACCATTTCTAACACCTTCCTCTAGAACTAGGATTGCTCACTCCCATCTTCTTTCCACTCTTCTCTATGCTTCTCTCATTTTCACGAACCTCAAGAAAAACAACCTTACCAAATTGGCTACCTGCTACAATAACATTGCTCGCTACAGGGAACCCCTACAGAACACATCACTGTCTCAACCTGAAACCACTAGGCTGGCCAGAATTTCAAAACTATCTTGCAATCCAACAACTCACTATTGCCCATAAAATTCTGTACCAACCAATGAACACCCCTATACTCTCTCAACTCATAATCCCCTATAATAATCTTAACTCTCTCCGCTCCTCTAGTAAACTATTGGCTAGTTCTATAAAATCAAATAACACTGCTGGTGACTCCCTTTTTTCCAATTCAGTAGGTACAAAATGGAATTTACTTCCTAGCAACATAACAAAGATTACATCATTACCTCTTTTCAAACAAAACATTAAACTGCACTTCCAAAATCACTGGCTGTGCACCTGTAGTAAACCTGATTAACTTTCCACTACTTATACTCTACTTCATTACTATCTCCTACTTCTTACTTACTCCATCATCCACTTGGCTTTCCTCTTCTTCTGCCACTTGTCTTCCTAATTACTTCTTTGCTTGCTGACTGTCTTACTTGCTCTCTTTGCTTGCTGACTGTCTTACTTGCTCTCCTTTCCATAACTAACCACTTCTAATTTCCCTTATTCTTAGCTCTCTTTTCTCTTACTTCCTTCCTTTAACATTATCTTACAAAGTATTTTTAACTTTATATGATGTCTTTGGACTTTAACTGTGTGTGGTAGTAATTATTTCATTCAACATCTGTATCATACTTAGTATTTTATATTTGTATAAGTATTTTTTTTTTGGACTGTAACTGTGTGAGTCAGTAATTAACTCACTTAGTAATAATAAGTAACTGTAGAGTTGTTAGTTTTTGTCTCTTCAAACTTTCTTTAAAACACAAGTATGTTTTCCTTTATTGTATTCACTGTGGAGCTTTTCTCCCCGGGCCTCTACTGAAAATGGAAATATCTCCAGCTAGACTAGCCCGGTCAACAAATGTAAAATAAAATAAATAAAATAAATAAATAAATAAGGTAAAATTCTTAGTACAGTATCTATACAGCATACCAGTGCACTGCTCTGATATGCATAATTCCTAGTATGGTATCTGTATAAGGCAATTTTCATGCTGAACAGTGCACAAAATGTAAGTGTATGCACAGTAAATTAACTAAATGCACCTATAATTTCAATGAGATAGAGTCTGTGCAGGATGCAGCAAATCATCTTTAAACTACTCAGATTGCTGATCCAGCTAAGATATTGCAGTGCAGTGTGTGTGAATATACATGCATGAGATCCTATGCAAGAGTGTGTGCGCGCGCGTGTGTGTGTGTGTGTGTGTGTGTGTGTGTGTGTGTGTGTGTGTGTGTGTGTGTGTGTGTGTGTGCATTGATGAGAGACTTTGTACCTGCTTGTGTGTGTGACAGTGTTTAAGAGAAAGTGCCTGAATGCTTACTGTGAATGTGTGTATGTATGTGTTTGTCTTTGTGGGTGGATTACCTGACATGGTCTGTGGCTGCTGTGGATGTGGAGATCCATAATGCAGAGTAAACAGACACTGGTTGTGTCTATACTTGCCCTTGTCCATGTGTAGTTTTTTTTTTTTTTTTTTTTTTTGTCTTTGTGTGTAAGAGTGTCTGAGTGTCTGTGCAGGGTGATAACAGTGTGACTGTGTGTAGCTTAGCAGAGCAGAACTGTGATCTAACTTTACTTAGCTTCCTCTGTCCAAATGCAGTTGAGATAAGTATAATATGCACATTGTCTATGTGGTCATGCACGTAAGAGGTGGGTTTATCTATGAGGTCGTGTGTTCGTGTGGGTGGTCTGCTACATATGTGGCTACTTACCACCTCAGGCTAGTAAAATGCTGAGCTAAGCAGTTCTTCAAACTGCTTATTTTTAATAATTAATAGTTTCACAATTTCTCTTAGTAATGAGATGTGTCACTACTCTGAATGGGTATGACTGTGAATTACTTAATAATAGAGCAGTACAACTTGGCTTATCTGTTCAGTGCAAGTTGCACTCTTGTCTATGAATTACACCTACAGTTTTGGAGATGGAGACATGCATATCACTTAAGTTGTTCTTCTCTGCATTAGTTTAGTCATCACTTTCACAGCCCGTTTTGTAAACTACAGACACCTTTCTGGTACTATATAGTTCTATCAGTGGTTTTAGTGATTTTTGGGTGGCCACGGTGGTGCAGCAGTTAGCGTTGCTGCCTCACAGCAAGAGGTTCTCTGGTTCGATCCTCGGCTGGGGTGCCTTCTGTGCGGACTCTGCATGTCCTTCCTGTGGTCACATGAGTTTCCTCCAGGTATTCTGGTTTCCTCCAACATCCCAAAGACTTGCTGTAGGTGGATTGGACACACTAAATTGGCCCTAGGTGTGAGTGCGTGCGTGCGTGTGCCTTCTGTGGAAAGTTGGGCGCCGGGCTGGCAACTCGACACCATAAAACTTCACTGCCAGTCATGAGCGGACGGTGATCGCTGTGGCGACCCCTAAACTGGGAAAAGCTGAAAGAAGAAGAAGAAGTGGTTTTAGTGATTTTTCTTCAGACCACCACAGAGCTATAACAATGTTGGGGCATAAATATACTGGTACAGTAATCAGATTAACCACCAATAAAGCTAATAGGATCTCTAAGCTAATGTTTGCTCTACTATCATGCTTAACACAAAACATTACAGAGAAACCTCTTTTCATAGCCTGATGCACAGCAGGGAATTAGAAAAAAAAAACAGTTTAATAAAAACAAGTACCATCTATCAAGTATTCCCATTCTACACAAAGAATGACAGAATAGTTGGCAGAAGTGCTTTCGTAGCACTATTTGTATGGTAATTGTGTTGGTTCTCCTGCATTTCCAAGATATATTACTTTAAACCCCAAAGTATTCCCCTGTGCTTACAGTCCAGTTAAAAGCAGAATGCCAAGAGAAATTTATACGGAATGTGAAGCATGTCTTCCACAGAGGAGTATATTGCTATTCTATTAATCACAAGCATAATGACTAACTCCGTCAGGTGTACGCAACAGTCTGCCACTTGTATTAGCATGCAATCTTGCCACATTCTTTTAACTAGCCTTGTTTTGCTGCCTACTATTACTAAAGCCCTTCCAAATGGCAAGTAACTGTTTTTGCTCTTATGAAATTTGCAAATCATCCTGCGCTGAATTTATTAATGTCAATTCATCTTTTTCCGCATCTACCTTAACAAGATGCTTAAATGCTGCAGACTTAGTTCTGGGTATGCAATTTTCTTTCCAAATTATGGGCAAATTCAGTTTCCTTTTTAGTAGTAGATGTTTAAAAATGGAGAATTATTGAGATTTAACCATCAAAACAAGTTGATTCAATGACTCATTTTGTCTGTATAAACTAATTCTGAGAAGATTATTGGTCATTTGGCACTACAGTAATTTTCATTGACTGACACCCTTTCATTATGTTTACTCCATTTTTCAGATTTGTAAAGGGGCATGCTGTTTGGCAAGATGAAAAGTTCTTTTAAAATGAATTCTCACTAGTTCTAATTATTTTTCTTCCATTTTAAAGAAAAGTGTTAAAAGATGTTCTGCTGCAGAGTAGGAGTATAGGCAATAAATGATCCTTTAGTTGCAGTTTATATTTTTATTGTCTCATGAAATTCTGAATTTACTTCTCTGAAGAAGAAAGGCCATCCATAAAAGCATTAGGTTTTCATGATTTGGCATGTAATTTGCATAATGCTCACATCTTGTTGCTTATAAGTATCATAGTGTAAGCATTTGTGATTTGGACTCTTGCACTGCCCGCTGCAGAAAAAGTGACAAAGTCAGACTGACCATTTGCCTCAAAACTGATAACAGCTGGTGAAACAGAAATAGCTTATTCTTATCTGATAGCACAATGATCATCCATATTATTTTTCACAATGTAAGGCAGTAAATGAGTAGCCTTTATTTATTTATTTATTTCATTTGTTTGCCAGTATGGTTTCGCTGGGCCTAAAAGACCCCTTTTCAGTGCAGGTCTAGGGAGAAAAGCTCCATAGAAGAAAAAGTATGAATAATTTGAAAGAAAATACAGTTAACACAATTTGTTGTATTTTTTAAATATTAGCAAATTCAGTATGATGAAAATTTCAGTAAGATAAAATAGTTTTAGAATATAGCAAGACAATGTTAGAGGAAAAGAAAGGTAATAATAGTGGTTAATGGCAGAGTTAGTGAAAATGAAGAGTACAGAGTTAAAGTTAGGGTTCCCAGGCACAGAACATGAGCATATGCAAGAGTTCATAAGATGATGTTTGAGTTGTAACGTAAAGGCCATGCATGTGGCTATTTGTTTTAGAAGACTTGGGAAAGAGTTCCACATTTTGGTAACATAGATGGAGTCCAAGGCATTGCCAGTAAAATTGATGGGTTTAGTAATTTATTTATTTATTTATTTATTTATTTCCAGTTTGGTGACCGGGGAGGTCCACTGGGCTCAGGAAGCTCATTTTCAGTGGAGGCCCGGGAAGAAAAACTCCGCATTACACAGTTTAGTTACAGAGAATATTACAGTGAATTATTGCAAAGCATACTTTAGATAGGTACAATTAAGAAGAAGAAAGCAATTACAATTTCATTTTAGCATGAGAAACTGGCAAAAGCATTTAACATACACAGAAGAAGAACAACAACAAGGAAGCAATTACAAGCAAGTAGCTTGTCAGCCTTGCTGCTGGTTTCATGACAACTGTTGCTGCTATTAGGGACACATATGGTATGCTGTTTACTGCAGTTCTAGGCATCACTTTTTGTCTGCTTTTATATTTAATTATGAAGTAAAGTGAAATAAATTTATGTTAGTAGCATTTGACGTAGATTTGCCTAACTTGCTATTACTACTACTGTTAGTAGCACATAAAACCTTTATTAAACTAGTTGCTTCATGACAAATAAAGCAACATATCAATCTGCTGCACTACAAACACTATAAATCTATTTTAGCTGAGCATTGTTATGAAAGAAAAGTCTGCCTGAATCAATCACGCTTGGCATGTCTCTTACATTTTCCTTTCATTTGATTTCTCCCCACCTTCACAGCACTTTCTGGGTTACCAGACCCTTCCCTGATTAATGACTGCAGTACCAACAGTGTAACCCACTGATTCCCCTAACTTCAGCTCATCCCCTCTTCTCTTGTTTCAGTACTTCTCCTAAACACACCCAATCAGTTCTTTTTTAATGATGTTTCTGATTGTGACTGCTTCTGCAGTTATCGGCACTGCAGTCCACAGTGATATGTAGCATGTTTTTTTGAACTACAGTTGTATAAAGTAACTGCAGTGCAGTACAAGCAATGGACATTCTGTATGCACCCAGCTTGGGGACAGCTGGCTCAAGATGCACTTGATACATTATATTCGTATGTGCAAGGAAAGAAAAAGCAACATGTAGTTCATTAAAAACATCCATGAATGAAATGAAGACATCTGCATTCTTCAAGCACTTAATAAATATATGCAACATTTCCAGCTGTTTCTATTAAACATACTGCTTTTAGATATGCAATTTTCTCTGCAAACAAGCTATGTATATGCTATTTGAAGGATTAATTAGGCAGTTGTACAAGTTGGACATAATATGGTCAGGAAAAGAACCAGAATTTCTAAGTGATATACAGAAAAATTAACTCAGTAAAATATAAAGTGTATGCCTGATAAATCCTCAGAAGTAAAAATATAAACACAATGCACCAAGGTAACACACAATAACGTTTAATGAAAACAAAAAGTAAAAGACAGAAGTGAGCGCTTTCACAACAATAGTTGCTTCATCAGACAAAGATCAAGTGAATAGCACTGCTTAAATAGGTAAAAAGCCAATTATCTCATGAATTAATGATGTCATACACCAAAAGTTATTTAAAGAGACAGTTACAACATGAGCATAGTAATGGTATGAATAAGATATAAAATGCTGAATAAATACTGCATAAAATACATTTGCATATGCATAAAATGTAATATAATAAAGGTAACAATAAAAATAAAAATAAAAACTGTCAATGTTTAAGGTGTCTAGCTTTCAAGAATGGAATCAAAGAGGTGGTACCATTGAGGCCTAGGTATCTTTCTGCATTAAGTTTCAGTATCCATTTCTGTTCATGGCTCTCTGTAACATTTTCTACATCTCCACCTCTCAGATTTCTATATATGTGTTGCAAGACAAAGAATTTGAAGGAATGAGAAGAGTCTGTGCACATAACATGATTAGCAAGTGCATGTGTTTGCTTATTATTCCTAATGTCACGGATATGTTCTAAAATTCTCAGAAGTGCCTACATGGAATGCAGGGGCCTTGCAACCTGTTAAACACTGTTTTGGTTTTAAGGCTTTTTCAGTGAAATGACCTTCATTGTTATTTTATGGCACCACTTTCAATGAAAATGGCTTCAAAGACATGATATGAATCCTTATTTTTGCTATGTCTTCAAATAACTATTTGCATACTAATTATTTACTGTGTTACTTATTCATTGGCTTTGAAATTTAACATACATATCTAAACTTGACTGTGAAGTAATATTGCCATGGTTAACTGATTATTCCTACTGTGCTAGTGTATTTTATTGCTATGTTTTAGGGAAAGTATATTTGTATCTACTGCTAAAGACATTTGCAGCAGCTATAAAAACACTAGAATTTTTAAGGTGCTTGTCCATTGATTTTAAAAAGTGATACTGATTTCGGGTTCATATTATAACACCAAAAGCTGAAAACAGCGAACGGTGTTACATCGACACATATTCAGCGAACGCTGAAAGTGTCGAAACCCTCCCCCAAAAAACATTAAACACTTCCAAACACATACCCTAACCCTAATTATAGCCCCCCAAAAATCAGTAAACAACTAAATATACATATGCACGTAACCCAACCATACATCTAACAAAAAAAAACCAGTAAACATTTTAAAACATATGCACTTACCTTAACCTGCACCCTAGCCCTAAGGTCAGTAACTCTCATACATTTACATAAACAGTTCCAAACACAAACACACTTAGCTTAACCCTAATCCTACCCCCAAAAAAAACAAAAGAAAACAGCTAAAAACACACACATGCTTAACTCAACCATACATCTAACACAAAATAAAAAACAGTAAACACTTTCATACATATGCACTTACCTTATCCCACACCCTAACCTTAAAGGGACAATCCCAGAGTTTAAAATTCGGGTCCAACTTACAGCACAGCAAAGTAACGCCCACTCTACCTCGTCACTCAGGTTCCCACCCACAGTCTCAGTTTTCTAGGAAACATCCTTTATAGCTTCAGTTTCAAACCTGTTTTGGCTCCTAATGGCAACAGCGCTTTTGCTTTGTGTTCCTGTCTTGCTATTGGACTTTCAGCTTTGTTAAGCCTATCTTCATAGCTTTATATTTCTTCCAAATACATATTCAGCTGGTCAGTCTGTACTCTTTCTCAAACGTCTTATGTTGGTTAACTGGCTCGTTTTTTTTTTAATAATATATTTTTTTTATTTATGTGCCAATGTGTTTAAGTGTATACTTGAGCACTGAACAGCCAGTTTCACCGAATGGACCCGTCCTAAAGTTACTGTTTTTTGTGAATGCAGTGTTTCTTGGCCGTAGTTTTTAACTGTGCAAACTGTCTTTAAATGTCCATGATTTTTGGCCGTTTTTTTTTTTTTCATTTTAATGACTGTCACTTGCGTTTCCCCCTTCCATTTCAGTATACTGTCTGCTTGCCTTACATGCTGTTCCAGTTGTAGTCGTGAAATTCTGGCGAGTTATTTCAGGGCATGCACGTGTTGCTATAAATAGGGGAAGTTTTACATTATACATTCTTTGTGTAAATAACTTTGCGAGGACAAGAAGGGCAAGAAGGTCCTGTCATATGTAAAACAGAGTTAGGTGTGGCACTAAAATTGTTCAGTTGCTTCTTTGTTATCCCTGAAGCAGAAAGAACTGCGAACATCAGTAGAAAGTTCACATGTACTCAGGGTACGTTTTGCGGAAGTTCTCTGTCTCTTACTTTTCTGCTTCAGGGCTAGCGATCATTGCATAACAGTTTCCCCGATAACGTAAAAGTGCCAAAGATACTATACCTGGCTGGGATTTCTCAATAAATAATTTCAAATAAATAATATTTGCTTATCATTTGTGATATCTTGTTATTCCCTTTTATGTTCAGGTAATGGACAGCACGTCTTTGAACAAAGAATACACACACACACACACACACACACACACACACACACACCCTGTCGTGGCAGAAAATGGTCATTTGCACAGTCTGGCAAAATGTCAGACACAGAAATGTCATGCCATCCAGAAGCATGATCGCATAGTTAGCAGCCAATAGAGACAGACAAAAATGCTACGAGAGGAAGACAGAGACATTCTACAGAGTTGTTCTCAGCAATCTCATTTATAGTATAAATCAAATAAAAGGCAATATAACCTTCAGGCTAGTTAAGTTTATTGATTACTTTCATCTGAAAAATCATGACGTCTTCAGATTGCCTTTTATTTAATTTATTATGTGCTTGTCAAAGACAACAGGGGTAGCTTAGGTTTTATTAGTTTTGGTAATTTGCAGCTCTGGTGTGTTTCAGGACAGAGCCATAATTGTTGCCTTATAGATTTCTAATGTTGCGTTTTACTGTTGAAACTAAATACTTTTTCTACCATCCTTTATAGTTTTGTGTACTGTCTTCTGAGCTTTTAGCAGCCCTATATGTTGGGATGTTATATTTTATGAATAAACTAAAGCACGTTGCTTGTTTTGTTATTTACTATATTAACGTGCATGTGCAATGGTGTGCCCATTCAAAAAACATCAAAAGAGAAAATGAAAATTTGGCTGATACTAGAAGGGCATTAATAGACATAAAAGGTTTGAAAAACATGACACGAAAATGAAAGAGTGACTGGAATGAGGTTAGGAAAGAAATAACTGAAGCACCATCTCAAAAGCTGTGGATATGTGACTGTTTAGTGTTGACCTGCTTTGATGGATTGTTTGAGGACTGAAATTTCAACAAAAGGTGAAGTGACTGAAAGCTTTGCAGCCATAGCCTTCTTGAGGGAATTCTAGAAAGAAGACAATTTAGAAAGAAGACAAAAGTATGCTTTGTAACCTGATAGCTGTATATGAAAATTATTAAGGCAGCTGTGGCCGGAGATCTCTCTTCTAATAAGGTGGATCAGTTTATTTTTAAAAAATAGGAAGGTTTTCCTGTTGGAATGCTCCACACAAAATATGTCTTCTAATACGGGAGGAGTTCTGCAGTCTGGCAGAGGGAACAGAATGTTACTGCTGTGAGGTATACTTCCTATGGTACAGGGTTTTATTCCCTCCTCCCTTGTTTGCCTACTGTGTGATCTTGGACAAGTCATTTAACCAGACATTCTTCCTAGACCATCCCTGTAAAGGAACTGTGTGTTCAGTGGGCCTACCTGGTTAACCAATGGGTATGATTATTATTATTACACAAAGAGAGGACATCTGTGAAGTATGTAATTTGTAAAATAAATCCAGTTTGAGATTTAGTTAAAGGCATATAAATGATAATAATATTCAGAAAGTGAATAACTGTGATGAAGACCTCAAGGTGATTAGGGTATGTCCTATTTTCATTTTATATCAAGTTCATTATGAGATACCTTATAATGGAAGAAAAGCTGTGACCTTTTTTAGTGCAATTAGTTTCACACCTGAACTTTTATATTTAAGTTCTGTTAGATATATTGGTAGTCAAATAAATGTATGGTGTTTAGCCTTGATATTCAAACAGTTAGAGGAGAAGTCTCTGAGACTAGATAATCTAGCCATCTACTGAAAACACAAGAATTACAGGGGGAAGAAGCCAGGTTGGTGACTATGCAAGAGAAATCTTGAAAAATGGATTAAGTGATGAAGGTTTGTGAATCATTTTTTGAAATATTGTTGGCCTTATAATGAAGTTAGGTGAACCACATTGTATGGGATTTCTGATGTCTTTTTAGTCTTATAGAAAGTATGGTTGAAAGAGATAAATTTCTCGAATTTCTAAATTGATAAGAATTTTTGGAGACTAAATGGTGGCTTTACTACATACATCTCAAGGAATAATTTAGCAGTTAGGATGAAAATAAATGGCATCTCCCAATCTATTATTTCATTACATATGTGGGAATGTGAGTGGTATGCATATGTGTGTGTGTGTGTGTGTGTGTGTGTGTGTGTGTGTGTGTGTGTGTGTGTGTGTGTGTCTATATATATATATATATATATATATATATATATATATATGTATATATATACACACACACACACACACACACACATATATATATATATATATATATATATATATATATATATATATATATATATATATATATATATATCAGCAGTGTAGCTGACTTCAGTCGTGCCTGGGCTGATGTCTGTACTGGCACCCCTCTACTTGAGTCTTCATTTGAAGACCAAAAAAAATAAATAAAACACAATAGTTTGGGAAGTTTATTCACCTATGATTCTCATTGTGTCATCTTTAGATTTAGGAACAAAACCTTTTTGTGTTAAATATCTCATACCTAATTTAGTCATTAACAATGCTTTCCTGAGGACAGGCATGAAGGTACAAAGTCTTCCCCATGCTGTTAGCCACTTGCGCATTTCAGTTATAATCTGTATTTCAGTGTGCTGATGTGGAACTATGATACAGTTCTAGAATGTAGGTGTATTTGTGGGAGAATGGCAACAAGTTGAGGATACAGGTGATTAGTTCTTTTTTTTAAGGTGTCATTACCCTGGAATATTCAGGAACTACTCTAAGGCTAACTTCTTATTATTAAGTGATAACCTGGCAAAATTTCAAGCCCTCATAAACCCTGAGAACACTGCTGCCTTCATGGAACTGTTCAGCTAAACCCTACTCAAGCATATTAATTGCTCAGAGGCAGTTGTATCCACCAGGAAGAAGTACATAACTAACTCAAAAAGCAAGTCACCCTGACCAAATTACAACATTAATAGGCTGTATAACAGAAGGAAGAAAATCATGGCAAAAATTAGGAGGTGTAGCACCCAGCAGGATAAAGCCAATTTTTTTGAACTAAACAAATAGAACAAGTAAAGTCTACCAAAGCTAAATTTGAGGTAAATTTGGTTCCTGGGCCAAGTACAACCACAAGGCATTCTTTCACCATGTCCACAACATCAAAGGTAATATATACAACTGTGTGTGGAGCTCAGTGTTAATGGAACTACCCATACTAAGCCAGGAGGTATAGCAAACCTACTAGCCAACAAATTCGGGTCCAACTTTACCAAATATAACACCCGCTTCTATCACTAGGGAACAGGTCCTTAATACTTTCTCTAAGACCAAGAAAACTGCATCAATGGGCCCAGACAGTATCCCAGGATTCCTTCTAAATAGCATGAAACATGGTCTGTCAGGCCCTCTGGAATTGCTATTGTCATGGTTCTGCTTGACACAAATGTGTTAGACTATCAAGCAGTGGGAGCACTTTTGTTGAAAAGTATCTCTGTAACTGTCATTTAATGCTTTAGTATTCACCTGAAGCTTTGCCTCTGCATCCCATGATCACAGATGTCTGGAAGTAGTCTATATCACAATGCATCTTGGGTCTACACTAGATGGGTAGGGTCCTTACCTAAGCCAGATGCTTCGCAAATCCAGGGCAATAAAAATGTTGGTACAGTCTCTAGTCCACTCTCCCATGTAAACATTCAATTACTGCTTCAGTCACAAATGAAAGGTAGCTGCCTGTTCCTCTATATAGAGACTTTGCAATGTATACAATGTACTATTCTGTAAGCACAACATTGTGCAGCACAAGTCACAGTTAATAACCCCTACATTGTGCAAGTTGTTTAATTAATATCTGTATTCCAAACAATAGTGAGCACTTTTTTGCCTTCTACAAGTAGTCTGTGCTTCTTCTACTGTGAACTGAATGCTTCCTAATGTTCTAGCTACTGGTGGAAAACTCAGTGTATTTGGCTGTCAGATGCATCCACTGTTTCCTCAACCCCAAAATGGATGGATACACACACACACACACACACACACACACACACACACACACACACACACACACACACACACACACACACACATAAGCAACATGTACTGAACAACAGCACACACACATAACATAGATGCTCGCTATATGCACAACCATATATTCATGCTCACACAAATATGTTCCAATCTCATCTCACCACTTACAGACATTTACTCACACACACAAACACACACACATACAGTGAATATAAAAAGTGTACACACCCCTGTTAAAATGCCAGGTTTTTCTGATATAAAAAAATGAGACCACAATAAATCATTTAAAAACTTTTCCTACCTTTAATCTGACCTATAACCTGTACAATTCAATTGAAAAGCAAACAAATCTGTTAGGGGAAAAAATATAAAAAATAAAAAAAGATACAATAAGCTGGTTGCATAAGTGTGCACACCCTTAAACTAATACTTTGTTGGAGCACCTTTTGGTTTAATTACAGCATTCAGTCTTCTTGGGTAGGAGTCTATCAGCATGGCACATCTTGACTTGGCAATATTTGCCCACTCTTCCTTGCAAAAGCACTCCAAATCTGTCAGATTGCGAGGGCATCTCTTGTGCACAGCCATCATCAGGTCACCCCACAGATTTTCTATTGGATTTAGGTCTGACCTCTGGCTAGGCCATTCCAAAACTTTAATTTTCTTCTGGTGAAGCCATTCTTTTGTTGATTTGGATGTATGCTTGAGGTCATTGTCGTGTTGAAAGGTGAAATTCCTCTTCATCTTCAGCTTTCTAGCAGACGCCTGAAGGTTTTGGGCCAAAAGTGACTGGAATTTGGAACTGTTCATAATTCCCTTCACCTTGATTAAAGACCCAGTTCCAGCTGAAAAAAAGCAACCCCAAAGCATGATACTGCCACCACCATGCTTCACTGTGGGGATGGTGCTCTTTTGGTGATGCGAAGTGTTGTTTTTGCGCCAAATGTATCTTTTGAATTGTGGCCAAAACGTTCAACCTTGGTATCGTCAGATCATAACACATTTTCCCACATGCTTTTTGGAGACTTGACATATTGTTTTGTAAATTTTACCTGGGCCTGGATGTTTTTCTGTGTAAGAAAATCTTCCGTCTTGCAACCCTACCCCATAGCCCAGACATATTGAGAATACAGGAGACTGTTGTCACATGTAGTACACAACCAGTACTTGCCAGAAATTTCTGCAGCTCCTTCAGTGTTGCTGTAGTTCCCTTGGCAGCCTCCCTGACCAGTTTTCATCTTGTCTTTATATCAATTTTGGAGAGATGTCCAGTTCTTTGCAACGTCACTGTTGTCCCATATTTTCTCCACTTTTTGATGACTGTCTTCACTGTGTTCCATATTATATCCAATATTGTGGGGATTTTTTTGTACCCTTCTCCTGACTGATACCTTTCAACAATGAGATCCCTTTGATGCTTTGTAAACTCTCTGCGAACCATGGTTTTTGCTGTAGCAGGCAACTGAGTAACTGTCAGGAAAATCCTACTAGGACAGCTGAACTTTATTTGGGGTTAATCAGAGTCTCTTTAATTGATGGCAGGGGTGTACCCAAGAAGACTGAATGCTGTAATTAAATCAAAAGGTGCTTCAACAAACTATTAGTTTAAGGGTGTGCACAGGTTATAGGTCACATTAAAGGTGAGAAAAGTTTTGAAATGATTTATTGTGGTCTCATTTTTTATATCACTAAAACCTGGTATTTTAACATGGGTGTGTACACTTTTTATATCCACTGTACATATACATATGAATATATACAAATATATCAAACATGGCCATTAATGCCCTTCTAGCCTGCCAATATATCAAAATAGTTGTTCCCATAATAAGTGTCTAGGCTGCTGTTAAAAATATCTAAACAAGTGCTTGCTTTAATGTAATTTGGTAGTCTGTTCCATGCATCAGCTGCTCTATCAGGGAATCAAATAGTACACTTCTCATTCCTATAGAATCTTGTACATAGGTTATCTGATGATTCTGTATTACATTTTGATAATGCCAAACAGTCCTTGATGCAGCTGTCTCTACATGCACTATATACCTGAATAATGTCTCCCCTTAAATATCTATATGAAATACTGTACAAGTTCAAATATTTTAGTCTTTCATAATAACTTAAATTTTCATATTTACGGATGTCCTTGGTATATTTTCGCTATACTATTTCCAGTTTACTCATGCATGTTTTCTTATAATGTTTTCATACTGTTGTTCCATATTCAGGTTTGGGTCTAATGCAACTAACAAACAATGACTTCATCATTTCTGATTTCCTAGACTTTATAAATATTCTTATACAACCTATAGTTCTTCAACTATCATTAACAAATTGGTTGATATGATTAGAAAAACTCAAATCTGGCTCTACCCATATACCCAATCCTTAGCTGAATCTACAGTTTCAATCACTATGCGCTGGATTAAATATTCATCTTTCACTTTGTCTCCCAAATCTCATATGCTTAGTTTTTACTGTAATTATCAACAGGTTATTCTCCTGTGCTCAAATAGTCAATTTAGTCAAGTTCTTTTGCAGACATGCCCAATTTGTAACACATGTAATCAGTTTACCTAATTTTAAGTCATCTGCATACAGACTGTAGAACACCTCAGATGATAAAGATAAGACTGAAAGATACAGGGCAGTATTCACGCAGGCTTGCACAGAGTCTAAGAGTAGTGTAAGACTCCATGCAGCCCTCACGATCCAAGAACAGCCCAAAATTCTGTGTAAGAGACCAGCTAAAACGTCTCTTACACGGAGTGGGTGTGGATATGCTAATCACCTCACTTGCAGCCAAAAGGCATGAAAATGAGGTAGATTAGCGATCCACGAAGCCCAAACCAGCCCGTGTAAGAGCCGTTTTAGCTGCAGAAATGTACTCAGTTGACAACTGAGTACGTTTCTGCAAATAACACAATGGAGCCATGTCAGCTCCAAATAAAGGGTGCATATGTGTCAGGCAGCATGCCAATGGCCAAATATGTGGCCATTGGCAAGGTACCCCGATGCAAATTTGAGAAATAAAAAGCAGATTGGCAGCATGTTTTTTATGAATGTATATGTCTCAATATGTACTGGAAATCCATTGGGCAGGATTCACGAAGGCTTGCACGGAGTGTAAGAGATGTGTAACACTCCATGCAAGCCTCACGATCCAGGAACAGCCCTAAACTCCGTGTAAGAGACCAGCTAAAACGTCTCTTACACGGACTGGCGTGATATGCAATACCTCACTTGCAGCGAAAGGTATGCAAATGAGGTATATTAGCGATCCACGAAGCAGAAACCAGCCCGTGTAAGAGACGTTTTAGCTGCAGAAATGTACTCAGTTGACAACTGAGTACGTTTCTGCAAAAATTACAACGGAGCCATGTCAGCTCCAAATAAAGGGTGCATATGTGTCAGGCAGCATGCCAATGGCCAAATATGTGGCCATTGGCAAGGTAAACCAATGCAAAAATTATAAAAATATATATATATTTTTTTCGGCGATCACCGATGTTTAAACGCAGCGCAGCCCCGCGCAAACGGGCTGCGCTATATAAAACATAAAAATGAAGGTTATAAACCCACAAATGTGGGTTTTATGCAATACATGTATTTACAATGCAGGGACCAGCAGACCAAAAACAACATGGCCACCGTTTAGTGGTTGCTAAGGGGGGAAGCTGAGTCTAAGACATGTAACTAAGCATTAGTAGGCAATCTGATGTAAATGAGTGTTAGGATACTGAATCCCACTGTCACATAGCAAATGAGCACATTCTGAGTAGTGTAAGAGTTACATAAGGGGCAGGAACAGAATAGGAGATAGGTGACATCACAGGGGGGAATGGCAGAAAGAAATGCAGTTCATTGGAGGTCAGTGTTACATGACAGATGTCAGACACATATCATGGAAAGAGGATTGCCACAAGATATGCATGGGAAAGTCAAGAAATGGAAGGTGTACACTGTTGCTTACACCAAAGTTTCTTGCTGGGCGTGCATGCGCACGTGTGCGCACCACAAGGCGCGAGTAGGGCAGTGTGCGTGCGTGTAAGGCAGACTGAGCATGTGGGAGCCTGTTGGCAGACGTGTAAGACTGTTTGCGATGGTGTGCGCGCGTTTTAACCTGAATAAGAAGATTCTAAACCATGTAAGCATGTGTGCGCGCGTGTAAGCCGCTGTGAGCGTGTTTCTGCTGGTATGTGCATTGCTCCCCCCTGAGGAAACAGAAAGGAAAAAGGAAGCAACAGAATTAGTAGGAAGCTAGCAGGGAATACTGCTGGAGCTAGCAGGCGAAAACAATTAGAAGCAGGCAATTACACAGGCAGAATAGTAGCCCAGCCAAGCACTTAAAACTCTGCAAACAGCAGTGCAGGATGTTTCTCTCAAGAGACACTGCAAGACAGGAGTAAGCTATTAGAAGTGAAAACTGAAAAAGCTGAACTCAGAGCAGAAATGCTAGGGGCTGCCATAGCTGTCATAAGGAGACATAGGCAACTTTCTGGGGGTGGTGACAATGCAAATGGTGCCAGACAACCCACAGTGAGGAGACGGAGAAGAGTGTACAGGCCCAGGGTCACCTACCACGGGTCACATGAGCTGGAGATAGTGGAGCGCTATAGAGTGGACAGAGACCTCCTGCAGCAAATTGTCGAGCTGTGCAGGCCACGCCTCACACACAGAACCAACAGAGGGGAACCCATCCCAGTGGAAACCAAGGTATGTGTTGGCCTAAGAATACTAGCAACAGGTACCTTCCAGAGACCAAATGGTGATATGATGGGGATATCACAAGCATCAGCCTCCAGGGTACTGCACCAGTTCCTGGATGCCATGTCAGCACATGTCGGTGATCATGTATATTTCCCAATGCCCGTGAGGTATTGGCCAGCAATATGCGTCTCTTCCAGCAAATAGCGGAATACCCTGAGGTAGTAGGTGCAATAGACTGCACGCACATATGCATCAAAGCACCAGCCGGTGAGCGGGGTAGGGCCTACATAAACCGCAAGGGCTTCCCCTCCATCAACTGCCAGGTCATGTGTGATGCCCAGGGCATAATAATGAATGTGTGTGCTGGCTGCCCTGGGAGCTACCATGATTCCCATATCTGGCATTTGACGCAGCTGTACCAGACATTTGCCAATAGGGACATCCCACATGGACACCTAGTGGGGGATGCAGGTTATGCACTGGAGCCGTGGCTGATGACCCCCATCAGAAACGCACACACACCTGAACAGGAATGCTATAATGAGGCACACGCACAAACACGTAATGTAATAGAGGGTGTGTTTGGGCTGCTCAAGTCATGGTTCCGGTGTCTGGACACATCTGGTGGAGCCTTGCAGTACACACCAACTACGTGTACCGAAATTGTCATGGTATGTGCTATGCTACATAATATGATCTTGCGAAAACAACTGCAGCAGGACCAGCATAGGGCCGGGCCAAACAGCCCCCCACCATTGCCAAAACCATCACAGGCAGAGCGTGACTCGGAGGAGGAACAACCTGAGCCTGTCCCAGTAGGCAGAAGGAGGCGTGCCCAGTATGCCCTGACCTTGGCAAAGAGGCAACGCATAGCACATACACTGGCTCAGTAAGAACCCTGGGAATGATACCCCTCTCTGACTCACTCATATAATAACAGGGATGCCTAAAATGACATAACCTGCTCTCAAACATGTACAGGGAGTGTAGTATGTGCATCCGACAGAGGCAGCCCTGCAGCACCACCTGAGGCATGAATGCCATGTGTTAAGCAATGTAACACCATGTAGTATATGCAAACTTGATGACCCTGACTAACATCCTACCCTCACCAAGCATGATGCCACAATATAACGATGAGATGATCAATTGCAATAATTGGCTGAAGTATTGCTGTTAGTCAAAGGGGATCCAATGTGTGCCAGCCTGGGATGACATGCTGAGCATGACATGATGCTCCACCTGCTAGGGGTGGCATGCACCTATCAGTCCTGGCCTTATGGATACTGGCAAAGGCTTGAATAGGTAAGGCTCAAAACACAAACCCACCTCCATAGATATCACAAGGGATAAGAACCTAGATGTAATGCTACCCAATGCCAGAAGTCTAAACAGCAAGATGCATGCAGTCTAAACTCCCCCAGTATGGAGAATATTGATATCTGTCCTGTAACAGAAAACTTGGTCAAGGCTCACAACAGCACCCTAACACTACCAGGTTACACCTCATACTGTGCTGTACAGCCTCAAAACATGGAACAAGCTACAAAAGGAGGGTGACTAGCAATAATTGTCAAGGATAACCACACCCCCATGTTTGTACCACAATAAGAAGCAGCATGGACTAGCCATGGTCAAGTAACAGTGGATAAAACTGCCTCCCAGATTATAACCTGCTACAGACTACCATCCTAACACCAGGAACTGCACTTGGCCTATGTTGGAATACATGAATATATCAAACCCTCCAAACCACATTATATTGGGTGACTGAAAATACCCAAACATAGACTGGGAGCATTATTCTAGATCCAACACTGTAGGACAAAAGTTCCTAGAATCCATAAACCAAAATGCCCAGGAACAACGTACCACTCCCACAAGAGGAGTAAGCATACTGGATGTGATAATCAGCAACATGGGTACTGGATGGCAAGATGAGAAGTGTATCCCTCACTGGTAAGACCAGACCATAGAGTAATCACACCAGATATACACATCATGACCACAGTCCCTGGCAGAAAACCACAGTGAAAAACATGTGTAAAGCAAAAGTTGCACTCCTCCAAACTGATGTGGAATCCATTAAAGGCCCTGAGCAGGTGCAAAATATGGGCCACACCTCAGAACCTGTTATACAGGCATTCCATGAACACTGCCAGGAATGCATGGATTATGCAATCCCAAATAAAACCAAGACACAATGCCATACTCGCAGCCATCTGGCATGGTGGACTCCAGCCATTACCAAACCATGCAAGAGAATGAGGAAGCTACTACATGATAGAGCAAACATAAAAAGGGAAGTAATCAATGATCAGTAGTATGGCAATAAAATATGTCCACTCATACAATCCACTAAGGCCAGCTACAACAAGTTGAATCTGTGAATCTTGAGGCAATGTTACACCTGCCCCATGTACACAGACAACCCCCACCTCCCCCCAAGAAATACAAATATATGTGAGAGATGCAACCATTTATCCAAACCGGAGGCTGAGCTCTCTCAACTCAGTACTGTCAAAACTAGTCAGGAGGAGAAGGTAACCACACACACCACAAACCCAGTCGCACATAGACCTATCACAACTGCAAACCAAAGACATAAACACAAAAAAACATTCCCGGAGGCCCTAATTACAAATGCACCACATCAACAGAGGCCTCCAAAGCAGACACCCAAGCAACCACTACCTCCAAACATAGCACATGCAACACATAGTACACAAAGTTGGTGTGCCAAACAGTCACAGGCCAGAAGGAGAAACAACATGCCTGATACAGTTGTAATAGGTGACTCCATAGTCAGACACACTGCTGTCCCACTCACCAGACTGAATAAGGGAAAGGGTACAGTAAGCTGCCTGTAGGCTGCTACAATACGCCACATAACACAAGTACGCAGGTCACACCAAAGCAAGTAGGAATATGATGCAGTCATTGTCCATGCTGGCGTGAATGACCTGAGATGTACCTCCCTGGACTACATGAAAAGAGACATAGATGAGCTCTCCGATTATGTAGACCAGGCCGGTATGACACTGACCGTGTGCAGCATCCTACCCTCACCAAGAATGATGCCACAGTACAAACACAGAATGATCAGCTGTAACAAGTGGCACAATTACTGGTGTCATTCCAAGGGGATCCAATGTCTGTCTGCTTGGGATGTCATGCTTGACAAGCCACACTGCTGTCCCAGGGATGGCTTGCACCTGTTACCCCTGGGCGTCTGGATATTGGATAAGGCTCTTGCCACCTCCATAGAGCCTTTCGTAGGCAAGGCTGAAAAGACTAACCCACCTCCCTAGAAAACATAAGTGCAAAGAAACATAAGGGTAATGCTGCCCAATGCCAGACATGTAAACCTCAACATGCATGCTCCCGAGGCCCTCCCCAGTATGGAGAACATCGATGTCCGTGCAGTGACAGAAACCTGCAGCAAGGCTCCCGACAGCACACCAGCACTACCAGGTTATACCTCATATCATGTGTTATGGCCCCAAAACCTGGACCAAAACATAAAAGGAGGGGGAGTATCCATATTCAGCACAGACACCCACACGTACAGGTAACTGACAATGCACGAAGCATTGGAGACCACCAATGTGCAACTAACCATAGGCAAAACTGCTGTACAGTCTGTAGCATGCTACAGACTACACTCTCACACACAGGAACCCCACCCAGCCATCCTGAAGACACTGGACAGTATGAATGTCTCACCAAATACCAAACAAGGTACTCACAAATTACCACATAGGTGGTAATCCATTATGTATGGAAGGAGTAATCAGGGACCTAGGGACACAAGTGGACAGTAACCTGTCATGTGACACTCACATTGCCAACGTGGATAGGAAGACTGTCTATATTGGACACAGTATCATGAAAGGATTCACATCTACATCAACAGAGGTCATTGTGCCCCTATACTGTTCTCTTATCAGACCCATAATCTAGTACAATGCCTCATTTGGGATGTACCTTACCCAACACTTGCAGCAGTTACAAAAACCTCAAAGGTACCTCACCAAGAGGATAAAGGGTCTCAAATATATGTCATATGCTGCCTGGCTGTAGACACCCTAGCTGTATGCAGTCACATACTGCCTATGCAGAGGCGTTGTATGCCTGTTGTACAAGGCCATGTCCAACACAGGAGTAATGGACATGCTCCACCCCAGAAAACCCAAATCCATCGGAGCTGTGAGAGTGAGAGATGTCAACCTCAACACATAATGAAATAGGATGTGCTGGAGGGACAAATACATAACCCAGAGGCTCCCTACACCCTGGAACAGAATCCCACTCCATATTAGGCAGAGCCCCTCACTGACTCTCTTCAACAGGAATCTTGCCAAGTGGATGGATGATCGTAGATGTACACTGGGGGTCTTCACTGTGTCACGTCCAGACAGAGGCACAGTAAAGTAAATCATAAATGGCCATAATATTCACATAGCAAGGGGTGGCGAAAGCCACACACACTCTGGCTAGGCTTATAAATGCCCTAGGGCGGATAGCCTACTATGAACCTATGAACCTATGAAGATACAAATTGTACAGGACACTAAAGATAATCACAAGGCTTTCTTAACTGATGGTAGGAACCTTGTTGGGAATTCAAAGATATGCTCTGAATCACTCAAATATTACAAACAACATACCAAACACACACACATATTGCCAACATCCAACCTGACAGGTGCAGTGCAACCCCCCCCCCCAAAATGCAAAATATATATCCCAGCAGAGTGCTGGCCCCCTGACATTGCAGATGCTGAGGTAACAGCCAGCATCTACAAAGCAAAAACACACAGCATCAATGGTATGAGATGGTGTCCTGGGCTGAGTCCAACATGGACTCCAAGAACAATGGAATGCCAAATAACACTACTGCTCAATGTCAGCCTTACCACAGGATATGTACCCAAAGAGCAGTGCACAACAACAGTGGTCCTTCTCCACAAAGGTGTTGCCTGAATGGATACTGCAAACTACCACCCCAGAATCCTGACAAGCTTGGTCTGCAAAGCTATGGATCAGCATGTACCGCAGACATAAAGATATTGGGGACCTACTGACACTGGACCCTACCAAGTGTGGCTTTCTTAAGTGCAGATCCTGCCCCTTAAACATGTTTGACTCATTTGAAACAGTCATTAAGGTCATTGATGAGGGCAATGTGGTCCACACAGCCTAGCTGGACCTTGCAAAAGGCTTCCATACAATACCCCACGTGTTCATTATAGATAAGCTCACCAGCCTAAATATACACCCCTATGTCAGTAGAGGGGTTGCAAACCACACCAAGGACAGAATTGACATGGTCAGAAATGCTGCAGCCATGTCAGACTACAAACCAGATATAACTGTCATCCCACAAGGCTTGGTCCTGGGACCTCCCTTGTTTGGTATATATGTCCCATAGGTACAGGCCAACATGGAAGGACTGTGTCTGAACAAGTTTGCAGAGGACTACAAACTGGCCACCATATCTGACCCTCCAGCTGACACAAGCATCCCACAAAAGGGCCACATAGAAACAGACAACTGGTGCCATAGCCTTGTCAGCAAGCTAATTGCAGAAAAGTGTATAGTCAACCCCTGTGGATATACAGTAAGTGCCCACCAATTACCACATAGGTGTTAACCCATTAAGTACTTAACATGTAATAAGAGACCTGGGGACACAAGTTGATAGATATCCTGCATTGGACAAGCATGTGGCTGTAGTGGTTACAGAAACATACCATATACCCACCTAATCATGAAGGTTGTCAGATCTAGATCAGGGGAGGTCATTGTGGCTCTGCAGTCATCCTTCATCAGCGTCACAATTGACTACAATGGCCCCTGTGGGATGTACCTCAGCAGACACCTCCATCAACTGGAAAGACCCCAAAAGTACCTCACCAGGAGTATCAAAGAGCTTGAACAGATGCCATGCGTTGCCTGATTAAACAAACTGCAGCTCCACACACTGCCATACTGCCCACCCAGAGGCAAGCTGTGCCTGATGTATAAAGCCATGTCCAAGCTGGAATCAATGAACATGCTGCACCTTGTACAATCTGAATGGCAGTGAGCTATGCACATGAGAGACCTGAACCCCAGCACTGACATACATAGGACAAGCTGTACTGAATGATCCATAACACAGAATCCACCCCCAGTACAAGTTAGCCAGAGAGTCACACATCGACTCTCCTCAAGAGGAATCTTGATGAGTGGATGGGAGATGGTAGGTTTACCCTGGGTATCACTGTTATGTCACGGGTAGACGGAGGCACAGTATACTAACCATGACATATGTCATGGCAAACTCCAGTTACAATGTGTGTCGAAGGACAAACACACTCTCTGACTAGCATTAAGAAATGGCCTAGGGCACATCGCTAGTGTTTGCCAATGTCCACCTATGTTGTGGAATACACTACCAATGTTGGACAAGCCTGGTTTAAGTAGTTCATATCTGAACATAATGCAACATGGTCATATGTGCACAACTGGCCCCTAACCAGTTTGTTGTGCTCACTATGAAAATTTAAAGCAGTGATAGGATTAAAGCCCAGGATACTGTCCACCACAGTGAAAGTACTGAACCAGTACACTATACGGTACTACAGTGTTAGGTCAGTATGAAAGGATGTTGACAACTGTATGCAAAGTATCCCATGCAAACCCTGCAGGCACAGTATAATTCCTGTTGTGTTCAGACACAAAGCAGTTGGACAGTAAGTACACAACATGACACACACCACACAACCATAAACGTGAGATATTGTTGAAGTTCACACTCATCCACAAATGTGGTGGACTGCAGAGTGCAACATATGGAAAGCTCACACTGGGCATGCTCGCACACTTTGATAAATGAAACATATGTCAGACAACATGCCATGGACAGCCTGAACTGGGCATGCTCACACACTTAGGCCATATCTCAGTTTAGCAGTTGGCCATACATATCTGGTATTTGTACCTGTTATGTCAGGAACCAACCACATTACAGCAATCTGCCCAGTGCACACAGTTAAATGACTACAGAGACATAAGTGATATAGTGGATCCCTCTCATATTCAAACATCTTCCACAGATACACAAGTTGTTCATAGAAACAGGGAATGCTATGGCAATAAAGACCTGCAAACAGTCTATCAACAACAAATATTGTGCATCTGACAAGTAAACATATGGGTGTAGAGGTCAATACTAGGCTGTTTGCCCTAGGGAATGAAAGTTTAGCCAGAGTGTGCTTGGCGTCTGCCTCCCCAGTACAGTAGGCTACTGTGCCACTGTAAAGTAGGTCACATAAGGCACCGTTTGAGGCTAGTGTGCTTTGCCTCCGTCAAGCAGGGACACAGTGGAGATCCCAGGGGTTGAATTTGCTATGCCTCATCCATGTTGTTGGTGTGTGCTGGAAGAGGGGTGGTGAGGGCCTCTAACAGTAAGTCGGCATCAATAACAGACTGAGGGTAGCCTTATCTGCAGTGTCTGGACAATTTCACTGTCAACACTTTGTCGTGATGATTATGAGGGATTGAAGTGTCGTGCCAGCACTGTTCAGAGATGTCCTCCCTTTGTGGGCTACTGCTCTGCAATGTATTAGCTCACTCCGTCTGTTGGACAGCTCATATATGGCTGGTGTACACCTGACAGGTGTCCTGTTGTGGAGGAGTCATGGGTATATTTGGGATAGCATGATCAATGCAAACCTTCCACATGCTCATAGAATGCAATTGTCAAGGATTATGCAGAGTGGCCTGTATACTCCCCCAGCATGGGTCCTTTGAAGCCTTCCACCCCAGTCTTCACAAGTGCAAAGTCTGCTTTTGATAAATACACTTTGTTTGCAGTGACAACCTTGCCTGGGGGTGGGGGTGGGATATGGATGTCCAGGGAAAGGTGGGTATGGTTATATATCAACAATGCTGGTCTACCTCTGGTGTGGAACAGTGAGTACCCATGTTGCAGATGGTCAGGTGCAATATGTATTCCCCCTTGTGGCTGTGGTGAGTGGTCCTGCCATAGCACATGGACTCACAACTTGTAGTGGCTGTAGGGTAATGTTGTAGAGGCCTGAGTAGTTCCAACACACAATATACCTGTACCTGACGTTAACAACTGGAATGGTGTATGTGAACACCGTCATATCTTGGCACTGTTCCCAGGGAAGCAAAGTGTGTGTCCTGGATGTGGGAGGGGTGGTCTCAACTGGTTGTGTTGTGTGTTACAGGTCCTGTGGTCACGAAGCATGGTATAGAACATAACCTGCCAGTGCTGATGTGCATATCTGAACCTGAAGTAGGTGGCTGCAAATGCATATATATGCTATCCCCCACCTGACAGGTAGTAATAGATTTACATACCTCTGTATAAATAATGATGTCAGCACCCTATAATTACTGCAGGTGCAGCACAGATGCCCAATAATTCGGATAGTGCGCTCTGCTACTGCATCTCCCTCAAGTGTCATAATATAGTTAGGTAGGGGTTTGAATCCTGCAAATGCTCGGTGTGTGTGGGTGAGCGGGGTTGGTGTGTGTGCAATTCTGAGTGAGAGAATTGTCCCTTTCGGCAACTAGGAGAACACACTACAGGATGCACATTCCCCTTTCTAAACACTGATGATGTCAACACCCTATAAGTACAGCAGGAGAAGGGAAACCTTCCAGTAATGCGAATAGCGCGCTCTGCTAATGTGTCCATCTTGAGTGTCATAACATAGTTAGGTAGGGGTTTGAATCCTGCAAATGCTCTGTGTGTTTGGGTGAGGGGGGTTAGTGTATGTGCAATTCTGTGTGAGAGAAATGTCCCTTTTGGCAACTAGGAAAACACACTACAGGATGCACATTCCCCTTTCTAAACACTGATGATGTCAGTACCCTATAAGTACAGCAGGAGAAGGGAAACCTCCCAGTAATGCGAATAGCACTCTCTGCTAATGCGTCAGTCTTGAGTGTCATAGCATAGTTAGGTAGAGGTTTAAATCCTGCAAATGCTCAGTGTGTGTGTTTGGGTGAGGGGGGTTAGTTTATGTGCAATACTGTGTGGAAGAAATGTCCCTTTTGGCAACTAGGAGAACACACTACAGGATGCACATTCCCCTTTCTAAACACTGATGATGTCAGCACCCTATAAGTAAAGCCGGAGAAAAGAAACCTCCCAGTAATGCAAATAGCACACTCGGCTACTGCGTCTCGTACTAGTGTTGTAACATAGTTAGGTAAGGGTTTGAATCGTGCAAGTGTGTGCGTGGGAGGGGTGGAAGTAGGGTGTGTGCAATTACTTGTGTGAGAGAACTGACCCTTTTGGCAACCAGTACAACACACCAGCTGCTGCATATTCCAATCTCTACACAGAGATGATGTCAGCACCCTACAAGTACAACAGAAGAGGGCAAATCTCCCAGTAATGCAAATAGCATGCTCTGCTACTGCGTCTCTCACTGCTGTCATAGCACAGTTAGTTATGGCTTTGAATTCCACAAATGCCACGTGTGTTTTTGTCACACAGAATGCCCATGTGTGTGGGTTGTTGTTCACAATAATGCATGACATCGATTAAACCAGTAATGGCAATGCACACAGATGATGTATGTGTGTGCCAAATACACGTATATACCTGTGACCTTCAATAGTTCCCATGTCTGACGCCTGCCACATGTGAATACATGATATTTTCACTGGATAACATTATGACTGTGGTTATCTGTGTGGGTGCTGCATGTGGTATGTGTATATACAGTGTGAGTTGTATATGGTATCATCCTAGCGGTGAGGGATACACATCTGGTCTGGGGCATATAGTCTACATGTTGTTGATGAACAGGTGCTGCATGTTTTCACCTGTTGTGGGAGTGGTAACAAGTTGTTCCATAGCAATGCAGTGACTACATGCTAGGAACCTTTCAGCTAGGGTGTTGTAACTACAGTAATTCATCGGCATTCAGTAATACATCAGCAGTCTTGGTGAGGGTATGATGCCAACCAAGGTCAGGGTCATACCAGCCTGTGCCACATGCTCAGAGAGCCCTTCTATGTTCCCTATCATGTAGTCCAGGGAGTTACATCATAGGTCAGCCATAGTGGCACGGACAATGACTGAGTCATATGTGTCCATGCCTCTGACTGACCTGTATGCTTGTGTTATGTGGTGGACCATAGTGCCCCACGGGCATTTCACTGTGACCTTCTCCTTGTCCAGCCTGGTGAGCGGGACCTCACTGTACCGGACAATAAAGGTACCTAACACAACTGTAGCAGGTGTGTTGTCTAGCCGTACAGGCTGTGACTGTTTGGCACACAGGATTTGTGTGCTATGTGTTGCACGTGCTGTGTTCCGGCTTAACGTATGCCTGTGTGCCAGCTGCAGAGGTGTCTGCTGCTCAGGCAGAATGCTATTCTGAGGCTCCACAAATGCCCCAGTGTGTTCAGGTGTTTGGATTGCTGTCAGTGTAGGTCTACATCAGACTGGTATTGTAGTCACTGTAGTATTTCATGCCACCTGACAGGTTATGCCAGTACTGGGTTCAGAGTGCTTAGTCCCCAGTTTGGCTATGTGGTTGCATCTCACACATGTATTGTACATCCATGTGTAGGGGAGAGGGTTGACTGTGTACATGTGGCAGCTGTGACATTGCCACATGACTCACATATTCCACAACTGTACCATAGAGGTGACTGACAAGTGACCTTTGCACATGCTACCATAGTATTGTGATTGCCATGGTGATTAACAGCACATAGGGCCAATGGGGAACAAGGTACAGAAGGTAAGTATGTGAGGGTATAGTGCCTGTGATTAGTTAGCACTGGCATATATGACTGCTCACGTGGTCAAATGCCAGGTAAGTCATATGCAATGTGTCACAGGCAATGTACATGCGAACAGGACAAACAGTGACGTTCTGCCAAGTGAGACATGGACATACATATAGTAAGCTACGGAGATGTCACTAGGAATCCACAGAAGCTCTGTAAATCTGCATTGCAGGTGGAATCAGTGTTCCAGGGTAACTGCAAGCAAACATGCATGCAAACAAAGCTACAGTAAGCAGGGCTGCATGTAGTCAATTGTACAACAAACAAGCTGTACCACTTCCAGTAGGTAACAGTGCAAATATGCAGGCGCTATACACATGTACATGGAAATACACAGGCCAGATGGCCAGGTTCCAGTCTCAGCATTCACAATTGTACAGACCATGTACCGTCAGGATGTACAATAACCGGATGAAAACCCAGGTCCTCACACCTGCAGTAATACACATGTCAAATAGCAGACACTGAGCCTTCACTCAGTGGTTCCATACTTAGTAGGATGTATGCTACCTGTCCTGCCACCACAGTATCCCTGACATTTATGGGGACTCTCCCTCCTGTGAAAGTTAGTTTTGTGTGTTGGGGCTGTCTAGCATGGTAGGAGATGTGAGCTTGCAGTGCTAGGGTGCTCCTGTGTGTCCTGTACCAGTCGTGTAGTACTGCACACATATCAACATTCTCAAACATCCGCATTGCAGAGTCCAGTGTGGGCAACATGCCACTTTCAGTTTACATGTCCATCATTGCGTATCAATACTTTCATTACCTTATCCCCTGTGCTACCTATGTATGTGGCCTTCTGTTGACATCCTTACCACCAGTATGCAAACATGTGCAGATGATACACTATGGTACTTACCATGGGTGTAGACAACACTACAAGACAATCATACCCTTACTGCATCAGGCATGCTGGGATGTACCCACAATTATATCAGCACACAGTACTGTTAACAACATGATACTATTACTACATGTCTATGTAGTCACCCTGTGCATCAGCAACATGTTAACCTGTACCTGCACTGAAGTTACAGATTGCAAGAGGTGGCACAGTTTCCTCATATGCAGAGGGTGTGAACTTGGTATGCCTGAGTCTGCCACTGATACCACCAATTGACATGTATGTGTATGTGTGTTGGTGAGGGACAGCAGTACAAGGTGGGGCAATGTTGATGCAGTGTGTGTGTGTATGCGGTAGCCCTAGGTGTTGTCAATTCGCATGTGTGTATGGATGCACACAGTTCCACCTCATGGCTGCCATATACCGGTGTTTGTGGACAGGCACAGACTATACCTGCCAGGTCATACAGATCAGTGTCTCTGGCCACGGACACGGTACCTGTGCCTTGCAGGGGTGCTATGGACCGTATCCGGTACCAATCCAGACTGGGTACTGTCATCAGACGCAGGTGTTCATTGACTGGACACAAATCCCTGTTGGGCCTGTCCAGAGCCACGGGCACGTGGTCTGCTGGGGTGGTCTGATGACAGCACAGACCCAGCATTGCTGGGGCTGCTGCTGGCACTATGGGGGCGGCCGCGGCCCTGTTGTCACCCGCGACGACTGCCAGCTGCTGCTGTTGCTGGCATACGCCCACGTCGACGCCTCAACCGTCCACCATTGCCCTGGCTCATGGACATGTAGTTGTGGAACTGATCTAATATGTCCCCACAACGTCTGTCTATGACATCGGTGAAATTATGGATGGCAGCCGCAATGTCACGCATACTGTCAGTCATGGCTGTGCGACATGCTGTCAGCTCCCTCATACCCTGTCTGGTGTACCGTTCCATACGTGACTGTGCCTGCATGACAGCCCGAAACATAGCTGAGGTTGTAAGACCTCTGTGGGCACGTCTGACAGGGGCAGTACGCCCACGGATGCTCCCACAAGAACCCCTGGACATCTGTCTGTGTGGTACCATCTCAGGGCCATGCCCATGGCTGCTGTGTGGGGAAGCATGTGCCACAGATACCACATTACCCTGGTCAATGCCCACTGTATCCTGTCCATCACCTAGGGACATTGGTGACAAAGGATATATTGGCAGGATGACTGTGCGCATTGATGGGGTTGACAGCAGTGTACTGTCAATTGGCTGACCAATGACGGACCCTGGCACACCTTCCTGTGCCATTACACAGATGTCATCATTATCAGTACCCGGGGCACCTGATTCAGGTTCCCTGCGGCATGACACCAGAGCAGCACCAGAACCTGTGGGAGGGAAACAGGAAACACAGTTTACAATGTCTACACAATGATACCAGTGATGCACACATGCACACATGCACAGGTGCACACATGCACAAATGCACAGGTGCACACATGCACACATGCACGCGAGCACACGTGCACACGTGCACACGTGCACAGGTGCACATATGCACACATGCACACGTGCACACAGTTGCACACACTTGCACACAGTTGCACACTTGCACACAGTTGCACACTACTCAGTATGCGAGATATCAACACACAGACACAGACACACCTGCATGCATACACAGAGCACTACTAAGTGAGCCTAATATTACTATTACTATCAAGACTATTAAAGGTATTGTTAATACTCACTCACCAGCATGGATAGGCTGCATTGCTGTTACACTGGAGGGACCTGCAGAAGTGAGGAAACGAATGTCAGTGGGCACAACTGTGCCATTGTTACTGAGTATGATACAGGTCAGTAGTACAGCAGTTGCCATTCACAGGTCAGCTGCTGATATTGAGAATATCACACTTGCACATTAAATGCTATGATGACAGCTACAAACCAAGGACACACCTCACACATGCATTAACTACCAGTGTACACAACAGTCAACTATACATATGGCATATTACCTGCACGCTCGTAGTCTTGGTGCTGTGTGGCTCCAGCCTCCATCATAATGCAGGTCTGCTGCTGCTGTTGTTGTTGGTGGGCAGGAGCCACAACACTTATGAGTAGTCCCTCCAGTCTGGTGAGTGGGGGATGTGTAGCCACCCCACCACCTGTGGCAACCTGTTGCCTGTGGATATCCGCCGCACGCTGACGGACATTTCTGATTAAATCACTGCAGTGATGTTGTACCTGCTCATATGTCCTATTATGCGTGCCTATGTCATTTACCCGACGGACCAGGTCTTGCCACAGTGCAGCCCTCTCCTGCTGATTCTGGCTGGTGCAGGAAAAGAGTATTGCATAATCCCGCACCAGGCTCTGGTGTATTTCCTCATCCTCAGCTGCAGAGTATGCTGGATTGTGCTGGTGAGCCATGGTCCTGAAAAAGGAAATAAAATGATATCAGCAAAATATGTCAGCATAATTTGGCACACATACTACACATGCTACTCGACTGTTGTGATACAACATATCTCACATATATAGCATCTGTCTGTCTATTGGTGGATACACATGTAAATGGCCAGGTATCAGTGCTCAGCCAACAACTGTGCAACAGTACCTGGCACACTCCATATGACATACTACCAAACCCCAGCAGTCAGAACACTGATTCAGGTCCAAAGCACCTACTCACTCTGGGGGTTTGTATCGAGGTACTGTATGGGGTACATCATCAACTACTGTGAGCTGACCACAAACTAAATGCCCTGGATATACATATCCCACCTCCACCACCAGCACAAACGACTACAGTGAATAACATTTCAAATGCAAACTTTACACTTTGTAACACTGAGATGGTATCCTTTAAGCCCACTGGGCCAGTGGAAGCCACACCCCACAATGCTGACTCCTTCACAAATGATTTCTACGGACATCTCTGAGAATGCATGGATCATGCAATCCCATATAAGACCAAGACACTCTCCACAAAGGGAAAGCATCCTGTCTGGTGGACCCCAGCCATAGACAGATTGTTTAACAAAAGATGGAAACTACTGCAAGACAGAGCATAATTCCATAAAGGGAAGGCATGTCTGATCAGCACTAGTAAATAGCTATGTTCTCTCATACAAACATCCATGGGCAACTTTGAGAGGGAAATCACCGGGGACACTACAGATAACCACAAGGCCTTCTTCAGTTATGTTAGAAACCTGGTCAGAAACCCTCCAATATGCTCATAGTTAGTACACAACAAATAATTCACTGAACCCACAGATATTGGCAACATTGTGGCAAACAGGTTCAGTGCAAGTTTCCCCCCTCCCTCTCCCCCAAACTAAGACATACTTATCCCAGCTGAATGTAACCTCCCTGTCATCACAGATGTCCAGGTGAAAGCCTCCCTCAGAAAAGCTAAAAACACAGCATCAATGGGACCTGATGGTATCCCCGGTTGCATGCTACATGAACTCCAGGAGGAGCTAAACACACATATAGAAGTGCTATGTAACACTAGCCTGACTACAGGATATGTACCTGTACACTGGCGTACAGCAGCAGTGGTCCCACTCCACATAGGAGGCACCTCTACATACCAATACAATACAATAAAACACAATACAATACATTACAATACAATACAATACAATATGCTATTTCCCCTGGGACTACAGCAGCATACTGTTCTGCTACCCTGACCATTGTGACACATGTGATGTGATGGTACCTGCTCCTGTCAAACAGTTACACAGGGTGACTCATATGGCATATTACCTATCTGACTAACATTCAGCAGGGGTATGTATGACATGTACTCATGGGGAGTCTTGCTTCTTAATGCTGTGTGGTTTATTGCAGGGTATGTCTTACCTGTGGGTAGGAACCTGTACCTCCGCCATGTGCTCTCTACTGCGGTGTCAAGGATGACCCACAGCGGTAATTTAGGTTGTGGATGGTGTGAGGTGTTACTATGGTTGTTGGACATCTGTCATGGGTGTGACTTAAGTATGTAAATCCAGGAGTGGTAACCTCTATGTGGGTAGCATGTGTGTACTCTATGGTGTTGTCAGTCACTGTGCATTGGTAATGTGTTTGAGTGCATTGTCACAGTGTTGTACATGTCACTGTGTCCTTCTCCATATCTGTAGCTGTCATGTGAGGTACATACCGTGGCAGCCATTGTGTGGTGTGGAGGGGTACACTGACCTACTTGTCCATAGCTGACACACCATGTCTGCTGACACATACCATGTGCAGGTATTCCAGGAATAGTGTGCAACTGTGACTATCATTGGGGGGACTATTGTACACATTTATGACCCTGTTCACCCCTGACACATGCAGTGGTGGGCAGCCAATCACATATATGGTTGTTACTGGTGTAGGTGATTTGAAATGGGGTATGATACTCCAGTTTCGACACTGGTGTTCACTCCATGCCTTTGTCACCAGGCACCTGTTGCAATACATCTGTACACATGTGCCTCACTCAGAATATATATACATCTCTCTCTCTCTATATATATATATATATATATGTATATATATATATATATCTATGTGTGTGTATATATATATATATATATATATATATATATATATATATATATATATATGTCTATATATATATATATATATATGTCTGTATACATATACACATATATATATCAATGTACATATATTGCTATAGATATGGAGAGAGGGGGGGTGTGACAGAGAGGAGATGAGAGTGACAGAGGGGGTGGGACAGGGGGAGTGTGAGATCATCATATACAGTCATATCTGTAGATAGTCAGATCTGTCTGTCTATGTATATGTATCTACATATATCTATATCTGTATGTGTGTATTACATATATATGTTTCTACATATTCTATCTATCTACATCTGTCTATGTATTCCTACATCCCTCTCTATCTATGTATACATATATGCATATTATATATATATATACATACATATATGGACATACATACGTATCCATATGATAGATACGTATATCAACATGTTTGTTTACAAAACTGTATACACACACTAACATACTGCTAAACATACATAACTGTGAAACATACTTTGTACATTGCACTACAACCTACATTCAACCTACATTGATATGTGCACATAGATGCCCTCACATACATATGTATGTACAGCCTTCACTGATAGTTGCTGTATGTCCCCTGCCCTATGCACATCTTCATATACATATGGATACAGACCAATGACACATATGTTGGGTTCACAGTATGTAGACTTTTAAAGTATTACTTTACATTACCTGTGTTTGTCACAGCTGCTTGCATTGCCTTT